>NW_024739403.1:11213657-11220873 GCF_018991925.1 Homarus americanus
CACGACAATGATTATAACAACCACGACCATGAATATAACAACAAAGACAATGATTATAACATCGACGACCATGATTATATCAACCGCGCCTATGATTATAACAACCACGACCATGATTATAACAACTACTACTATGATGATAACCACAACCATGATTATAACAACCACGACTATGATTATAACAACCACGACTATGATTATATAAACCAAGACCGTGATTATAACAACCACGACCATGATTATAACAACCATGACCATGATTATAACAACCTTGACTATGATTACAACCAGCACGTCCATGAATATAACAAGCACGTCCATGAATATAACAACGACGACCATGATTATATCAACCGCGCCTATGATTATAACAACCACGACCATGATTATAACAAATTCGACCATGATTATAACAACCACGACCATGATTATAACAACCACAACTAAGATAATAACAATCACGACTATGATTATAACAACGACGACCATGATTATATCAACCGCGCCTATGATCATAACAACCAAGACCATGATTATAACAACCACGACTATGATTATAACAATCACGACCATGATTATAAAAACACTGACTATGATTACAACAAGCCCGTCCATGAATATAACAAGCACGTCCATGAATATAACAACCACGACCATGATTATAACAACAACGACCATGATAACAACATCCACGACTATGATTATAACAGCCACGAATATGATTATAACAACCACGACAATGATTATAACAACCACGACCATGAATATAACAACAAAGACAATGATTATAACATCGACGACCATGATTATATCAACCGCGCCTATGATTATAACAACCACGACCATGATTATAACAACCTCGACCATGATTATAACAACCACGACCATGATTATAATAACCACGACCATGATTATAACAACCACGACCATGATTATAACAACCACAACTAAGATAATAACAATCACGACTATGATTATAACAACGACGACCATGATTATATCAACCGCGCCTATGATTATGACAACCAAGACCATGATTATAACAACCACGACTATGATTAGAACAATCACGACCATGATTATAGCAACACTGACTATGATTACAACAAGCACGTCCATGAATATAACAAGCACGTCCATGAATATAACAACCACGACCATGATTATAACAAACACGACCATGATAACAACATCCACGACTATGATTATAACAGCCACGAATATGATTATAACAACCACGACCATGATTATAACAACCACGACCATAATTATTACAACAACAACTATGATTATAACAACCACGACCATGATTATAACATACCACGACCATGGTTATATCAACCACGACTATGATTTTAAGAACCACGATTTTGATTATAACAACCAAGACCATGATTATAACAACCACGACCATGATTATAACAACCACGGCCATGAATATAACAACCACGACTATGATTATAACAACCACGACCATGATTATAACAACCACAACTGTGATTATGTCAACCACGACCATGATCATATCAACCACGACCATGATTACAACAACCACGACCATGATTATAACAACCACGACTATGATTATAACAATCACGACCATGATTATAACAACACTGACTATGATTACAACAAGCACGACCATGAATATAACAAGCACGTCCATGAATATAACAACCACGACCATGATTATAACAACCACGACTATGATTATAACAACTACGACCATGATTATAACAACCACGACCATGATTATAACAACCACGACTATGATTATAGCCACGACCATGATTATAACAACCACGACCATGATTATAACAACCACGACCATGATTATAACAACCACGACTATGATTATAACAACAACGACCATGATTATAACAACCACGACCATGATTATAACAACCACGACTATGATTATAACAACCATGACCATGATTATAAAAACAACGACCATGATTATAACAACCACGACCTTGATTATAACAACCCACGACCAAGATTATATCAACCATGACTATGATTATAAAAACCACGACTCTGATTATAACAACCAAGACCATGATTATAACAACCACGACCATGATTATAACAACCACGGCCATGATTATAACAACCACGACTATGATTATATCAACCACGACCATGATTATAACAACCACGACTATGATTATAACAACCACGACCATGGTTATAACAAACACGACTATGATTATAGCAACCACGACCATGGTTATAACAACCACGACCATGATTATAACAACCACGACTATGATTATAACCACCACGACTTTTATTATAACAAACACGCTTATGAATATAACAACCACGACTATGATTAAAGCAACCACGACAATGATTATAGCAACCACGACTTTGATCAAAACCACAACCATGATTATAACAACCGCGCCTATGATTATAACAACCACGACCATGATTATAACAACCACGACCATCATTATAACAACTCCGAATATGATCGTAACCAACACCATGATTATAACAACCACGACTGTGATTATAACAACCACGACTATGATTATAACAACCACGACTATGATTACAACAACCATGACCATGATTATAACAACCACGACTATGATTATAACAACAACGACCATGATTATAACAACCACGACCTTGATTATAACAACCACGACTATGATTATAACAACCACGACCATGATTATAACATCCACGTCTATAATAATAACAATCACGACTATGATTATAACAACCACGACCTTGATTATATCAGCTGCGCCTATGATTATAACAACCACGACTATGATTACAACAACCATGACCATTGTATGTATATTATGTATGCTGGATTATGTATTATGTATGTATATTATGTATGTGCTCCATTTATATTTATTCAGCCTAGCTAGCAGCGTGTGGCAATGTTATTACCATATCCCACATGCTTAATTAATGTGCCTGGCGACGTATGGAAGCTGCTAATGTATCACTTGCCATACGTCGTCTATGGTAGTTGACCAAGAGCTTAGCTAGGGAGCAGTGCTACCCACCTCTGTGTACATACTCTTATCCAGTAAACCGAACCTACAAAACTATACAGGTGTTTGTGTTCTCTCCTGTATATAGAACTTATTACCCAGAATACCTAACAACCATGATTATAACAACCATGAGTATGATAATAACAATCACGACTGTGATTATAACAACACTAACTATGATTACAACAAGCACGACCATGAATATAACAAGCATGACCAAGATTATAACAACCACGACTATGATAATAACAATCACGACTATGATTATAACAACCACGACCATGATTATAACAACCACGACTATGATTATAACAAACACGACCATGACTATAACAACCACGACCATGATTATAACAACCACGACCATGATTATAACAACCACGACTATGATTATAACAACCACGCCCATGATTATAAGAACCATGACCATGATTACAACAACCACGACTATGATTATAACAACCACGACTATGATTATAACAACCACGACCATGATTATAACAACCACGACCATGATTATAACATCCACGACTATAATAATAACAATCACGCCTATGATTATAACAACCACGACCATGATTATAACAACCACGACTATTACTATAACAACCACGACCATGATTATAACAACCACGACCGTGATTATAACAACCACGACTATTACTATAACAACCACGACTATGATTATAACAACCACGACCGTGATTATAACAACCACGCTTATGATTAAAACAACCACGACTCTGATTATGATAACCAAGACCATGATTACAACATCCACTACTATAATTATAACAGCCTCGAATATGATTATAAAAACCACGACTCTGATTATAACAACCAAGACCATGATTATAACAACCACGACCATGATTATAACAACCACGGCCATGATTATAACAACCACGACTAAGATTATATCAACCACGACCATGATTATAACAACCACGACTATGATTATAACAACCACGACCATGGTTATAACAACCACGACTATGATTATAGCAACGAAGACCATGGTTATAACAACCACGACCATGATTATAACAACCACGACTATGATTATAACAACCACGACTTTTATTATAACAACCACGATTATAAATATAACTACCACGACTATGATTATAGCAACCACGACGATGATTATAACAACCACGACTATTATTAGAACAACCACGACTATGATCATAACAACCACGAAGATGATTATAACAACCACGACCATGATTATAACAACAACGACAATGATTATAACAACCACGACTATGATTATAACAACCAAGACCTTGATTATAACAACCACGACCATGATTATTACAACCACGACTATGATAATAACAATCACGACTATGATTATAACCACAACCATGATTATAACAACCACGAAGATGATTATAACAACCACGACCATGATTATAACAACAACGACAATGATTATAACAACCACGACTATGATTATAACAACCAAGACCTTGATTATAACAACCACGACCATGATTATTTCAACCACGACTATGATAATAACAATCACGACTATGATTATAACAACCACGACCATGATTATATCAACCGCGCCTATGATAATAACCACGACCATGATTATAACAACCACGACCATGATTATAACAACCAAGACTATGATTATAATAACCACGACCATGATTATAAAAACCACGACCATGATTATAACAAGAACGACCAAGATTATAACAACCACGACCATGATTATAACAACCACGACCATGATTATAACAACCACGACCATGATTATAACAACCACGACCATGATTATAACAACCAAGAATATGATTATAATAACCACGACCATGATTATAAAAACCACGACCATGAATATAACAAGAACGACCATGTTTATAACAACCACGACCATGATTACAACAAACACGATTATGATTATAACAACCAAGACCATGATTATAACAACCATGAGTATGATAATAACAATCACGACTGTGATTATAACAACACTGACTATGATTACAACAAGCACGACCATGAATATAACAAGCATGACCAAGATTATAACAACCACGACTATGATAATAACAATCACGACTATGATTATAACAACCACGATAATGATTATATCAAAAGCGCCTATGATAATAACAACCACGACGATGATTATAACAACCACGACCATGATTATAACAACCAAGACTATAATTTTAATAACCACGACCATGATTATAAAAACCACGACCATGATTATAACAAGAACGACCATGATTATAACAACCACGACCATGATTATAACAACCACGACTATGATTATAACAACTACGACCATGATTATAACAACCACGACCATGATTATAACAACCACGACTATGATTATAACAACAACGACCATGATTATAACAACCACGACCATGATTATATCAACCACGACTATGATTATAACAACCACGACCATGATTATAACAACCACGAACATGATTATAAAAACCACGACTATGATTATAACAACCAAGACCTTGATTATAACAACCACGACCATGATTATTACAACCACGACTATGATTAGAACAACCACGACAATGATTATAACACCCATGACCATGATTATAACAACTACGACTATGATCATAACCACAACCATGATTATAACAACCACGACTATGAATATAACAACCACGACCATGATTATAACAACCACGACCGTGATTTTAACAACCACGACTATGATTATAACAACCACGACTCTGATTATAACAACCAAGACCATGATTATAACAACCACGACCATGATTATTTCAACCACGACTATGATTAGAACAATCACGACAATGATTATAACACCCACGACCATGATTATAACAACCACGACGACTATGATTATAACAACCACGACTCTGATTATAACAACCAAGACCATGATTATAACAACCACGACCATGATTATTTCAACCACGACTATGATTAGAACAATCACGACAATGATTATAACACCCACGACCATGATTATAACAACTACGATTATGATCATAACCACAACCATGATTATAAAAACCACGACTCTGATTATAACAACCACGACCATGATTATAACATCCACGACTATGATAATAACATTCACGACTATGCTTATAACAACCACGACCTTGATTATATCAACTGCGCCTATGATTATAACAACCACGACCATGATTATAACAACCACGACTATGATTATAGCAACCACAACCATGATTATAACAACCACGACCATGATTATAACAACCACAACTATGATCATAACAACCACGACTATGATTATAACAATAAAGACCATTATTATAACAACCCCGACCATGAATATAACAACTACGACTAAGATCATATCCACATCCATGATTATAACAACCACGACTTTGATTATAACAACCATGACCATGATTATAACAATCACGACTGATAATAACAATCACCACTATGATTATAACAATCACGACTATGATTATATCAACCGCGCCTATGAATATAACAATCCATGACCATGATTATAACAACCACGACCATGATTATAACAACCACAACTATGATTATAACAACCACGACTATGATTATAACAATAAAGACCATTATTATAACAACCACGACCATGATTATAACAACTACGACCATGATCATATACACATCCATGATTATAACAACCACGACTATGATTATAACAACCATGACCATGATTATAACAATCACGACTGATAATAACAATCACCACTATGATTATAACAATCACGACCATGATTATATCAACCGCGCCTATGAATATAACAACCATGACCATGATTATAACAACCACGACCATGATTATAACAACCACGACTATGATTATAACAACCACGACTATGATTATAACAACCACGACTATGATTATAACAACCACGACTATGATTATAACAACCACGAACATGATTATAACAACCACGACCATGATTATAACAACCACGACTATAATTATAACAACCACGACCATGATTATAACAACCACGACTATGATTATAACATCCACGTCTATAATAATAACAATCACGCCTATGATTATAACAACCACGACCATGATTATAACAACCACGAGTATTACTATAACAACCACGACCATGATTATAACAACCACCACCGTGATTATAATAACCACGACTATGATTATAACAACCACGACTCTGATTATGACAACCAAG
>NW_024739403.1:11220973-11249800 GCF_018991925.1 Homarus americanus
CTTGGTTGTTATAATCAAAATCGTGGTTCTTAAAATCATAGTCGTGGTTGATATAACCATGGTCGTGGTATGTTATAATCATGGTCGTGGTTGTTATAATCATAGTTGTTGTTGTTATAATCATGGTCGTGGTTGTTATAATCATGGTCGTGGTTGTTATAATCATATTCGTGGCTGTTATAATCATAGTCGTGGATGTTGTTATCATGGTCGTGTTTGTTATAATCATGGTCGTGGTTGTTATATTCATGGACGTGCTTGTTATATTCATGGACGTGCTTGTTGTAATCATAGTCAGTGTTGTTATAATCATGGTCGTGATTGTTATAATTATAGTCGTGGTTGTTATAATCATGGTCTTGGTTGTTATAATCATAGGCGCGGTTGATATAATCATGGTCGTCGTTGTTATAATCATAGTCGTGATTGTGATTATCTTAGTTGTGGTTGTTATAATCATGGTCGTGGTTGTTATAATCATGGTCTTGGTTTTTATAATCATGGTCGTGGTTGTTATAATCATGGTCGAGGTTGTTATAATCATGGTCGTGGTTGTTATAATCATAGGCGCGGTTGATGTAATCATGGTCGTCGATGTTATAATCATTGTCTTTGTTGTTATATTCATGGTCGTGGTTGTTATAATCATGGTCGTGGTTGTTATAATCATATTCGTGGCTGTTATAATCATAGTTGTGGATGTTGTTATCATGGTCGTTGTTGTTATAATCATGGTCGTGGTTGTTATATTCATGGACGTGCTTGTTATATTCATGGACGGGCTTGTAGTAATCATAGTCAGTGTTGTTATAATCATGGTCGTGATTGTTATAATCATAGTCGTGGTTGTTATAATCATGGTATTGGTTGTTATATTCATAGGCGCGGTTGATATAATCATGGTCGTCGTTGTTATAATCATAGTCGTGATTGTTATTATCTTAGTTGTGGTTGTTATAATCATGGTCGTGGTTGTTATAATCATGGTCGTGGTTGTTATAATCATGGTTGTGGTTGTTATAATCATGGTCGAGGTTGTTATAATCATGGTCGTGGTTGTTATAATCATAGGCGCGGTTGATATAATCATGGTCGTCGATGTTATAATCATAGTCGTGATTGTTATTATCTTAGTTGTGGTTGTTATAATCATGGTCGTGGTTGTTATATTCATGGACGTGCTTGTTATATTCATGGACGTGCTTGTTGTAATCATAGTCAAGGTTGTTATAATCATGGTCGTGATTGTTATAATCATAGTCGGTTGTTATAATCATGGTCTGGTTGTTATAATCATAGTCGTGGTTGTTGTAATCATGGTCGTGGTTGTTATAATAATGGTCGGTTAATATAATCATAGTCGTGGTTGTTATAATCATGGTCGTGGTTGTTATAATCATGGTCGTGGTTGTTATAATCATAGTCGTGGTTGTTATAATCATGGTCGAATTTGTTATAATCATGGTCGTGGTTGTTATAATCATAGGCGTCGTTGATATAATCATGGTCGTCGTTGTTATATTCATGGACGTGTTTGTTATATTCATGGACGTGCTTGTTGTAATCATAGTCAAGGTTGTTATAATCATGGTCGTGTTTGTTATAATCATGGTCGTGGTTGTTATAATCATAGTCGTGGTTGTTATAATCATGGTCTTGGTTGTTATAATCATAGTCGTGGTGGTTATAATCATAGTCGTGGTTGTTATGATCATGGTCGTGGTTGTTATAATCATGGTCGTGGCTGTTATAATCATAGTCGTGGTTGTTATAATCATGGTTGTGGTTGTTATAATCATAGTCGTGGTTGTTATAATCATGGTCGTGGTTGTTATAATCATAGTCGTGATTGTTATTATCATGGTTGTGGTTGTTATAATCATGGTCGCGGTTACTATAATCATAGGCGCGTTTGATATAATCATGGTAGTGGTTGTTATAATCATAGTCGTGATTGTTATTATCATGGTCGTGGTTGTTATATTCATGGACGTGCTTGTTTTATTCATGGTCGTGCTTGTTGTAATCATAGTCAGTGTTGTTATAATCATGGTCGTGGTTGTTATATTCATGGTCGTGCTTGTTTTATTCATGGTAGTGCTTGTTGTAATCATAGTCAGTGTTTTTATAATCATGGTCGTGATTGTTATCATCATAGTCGTGGTTGTTATAATCATGGTCTTGGTTGTTATAATCATAGTCGTGGTTGTTGTAATCATGGTCGTGGTTGTTATAATCATGGTCGTGGTTGTTATAATCATGGTCGTGGTTGTTATAATCATGGTCGAGGTTGTTATAATCATGGTCGTGGATGTTATAATTATGGTCGTGGTTGTTACAATCATGGTCGTGGTTGTTATATTCATGGACATGCTTATTATATTCATGGACGTGCTTCTGGTAATCATAGTAAAGGTTGTTATAATCATGGTCGTGGTTGTTATGATCATGGTCGTTGTTATAATCATGGTCGTGTTAAGTAATCATGGTCGGGTTGTTATAATCATGGTCGTTGTTGTTATAATCACAGTCGTGGTTGTTATAATCATGGTCATGGTTGTTGTAACTTCAGTCGTGGTTGCTATAATCATAGTCGTGGCTGTTATAACTGCGTATCGGGTTAAGGCAATCATGGTCGTGGTTGTTATAATCATGGTCGTGGTTGTTATAATCATTGTCGTGGTTGTTAAAATCATGGTCGTGGTTGTTATAATCATGGTCGTGGTTGTTATAATCATAGTCATGGTTGTTATAATCATAGTCGTGGTTGTTGTAATCATGGTCATGGTTCTTATAATCATGGTAGTAGTTATTATAATCATAGTCGTGGTTGTTATAATCATGGTCGCGGTTGTTATAATCATGGTCGTGGTTGTTATAATCATGGTCGTGGTTGTTATAATCATAGTCGTGGTTGTTATAATCATAGTCGTGGTTCTTTTAATGATGATCGTAGTTGTTATAATCATAGTCGTGGTTGTTATAATCATGGTCGTGGTTGTTATAATCATGGTCGTTCTTGTTATAATCATGGTCATGGTTTTTATAATCATGGTCGTGGTTATTATAATTATAGTCTTGGTTGTTATAATCATGGTCGTGGTTGTTATAATCATGGTCGTGGTTGCTATAATCATGGTTGTGGTTGCTATAATCAGAGTCGTGGTTGTTGTAATCATGGACGTGGTTGTTATAATTATGGTCGTGGTTCTTATAATCATAGTCGTGGTTGTTATAATCATGGTCATGGGTCTTATAATCATGGTCGTGGTTGATATAATCATGGTCGTGGTTGTTATAATCATGGTCGTGGTTTTTATAATCATGGTCGTGGTTATTATAATCTTAGTCTTTGTTGTTATAATCATGGTCGTGGTTGTTATAATCATGGTCGCGGTTGTTATAATCATGGTCGTGGTTGTTATAATCATGGTCGTGGTTGTTATAATCATAGGTGCGGTTGATATAATTATATTCGTGGTTGTTATAATCATAGTCGTGATTGTTATTATCATAGTCGTGGTTGTTATAATCATGGTCGTGGTTGTTATATTCATGGGCGTGCTTGTTATATTCATGGTCGTGCTTGTTGTAATCATAGTCAGTGTTGTTATAATCATGGTCGTGATTGTTATAATCATAGTCGTGGTTGTTATAATCATGGTCGTGGTTGTTGTAATCATGGTCGTGGTTGATATGATCATGGTCGTGGTTGACATAATCACAGTTGTGGTTGTTATAATCATGGTCGTGGTTGTTATAATCATAGTCGTGGTTGTTATATTCATGGCCGTGGTTGTTATAATCATGGTCGTGGTTGTTATAATCATGGTCTTGGTTGTTATAATCAAAATCGTGGTTCTTAAAATCATAGTCGTGGTTGATATAACCATGGTCGTGGTATGTTATAATCATGGTCGTGGTTGTTATAATCATAGTTGTTGTTGTTATAATCATGGTCGTGGTTGTTATAATCATGGTCGTGGTTGTTATAATCATATTCGTGGCTGTTTTAATCATAGTCGTGGATGTTGTTATCATGGTCGTGTTTGTTATAATCATAGTTGTGGTTGTTAAATTCATGGACGTGCTTGTTATATTCATGGACGTGCTTGTTGTAATCAGAGTCAGTGTTGTTATAATCATGGTCGTGATTGTTATAATCATAGTCGTGGTTGTTATAATCATGGTCTTGGTTGTTATAATCATAGGCGCGGTTGATATAATCATGGTCGTCGTTGTTATAATCATAGTCGTGATTGTTATTATCTTAGTTGTGGTTGTTATAATCATGGTCGTGGTTGTTATAATCATGGTCGTGGTTTTTATAATCATGGTCGTGGTTGTTATAATCATGGTCGAGGTTGTTATAATCATGGTCGTGGTTGTTATAATCATAGGCGCGGTTGATGTAATCATGGTCGTCGATGTTATAATCATTGTCTTTGTTGTTATATTCATGGTCGTGGTTGTTATAATCATGGTCGTGGTTGTTATAATCATATTCGTGGCTGTTATAATCATAGTTGTGGATGTTGTTATCATGGTCGTTGTTGTTATAATCATGGTCGTTGTTTGATGTTCTGGGTAATAAGTTCTATATACAGGAGAGAACACAAACACCTGTATAGTTTTGTAGGTTCGGTTTACTGGATAAGAGTATGTACACAGAGGTGGATAGCACTGCTCCCTAGCTAAGGTCCTGGTCAACTACTATAGACGACGTATGGCAAGTGATACATTAGCAGCTTCCATACGTCGCCAGGCACATTAATTAAGCGTGTGGATATGGTAATAACATTGCCACACGCTGCTAGCTAGGCTGAATAAATATAAATGGAGCACATACATAATATACATACATAATACATAATCCAGCATACATAATATACATACACCTCCCTCCCCCCTATACGCTCATAGCAAAGTCTTGAGCGACCTTTTCTTCTGGATCCGTTCTGAGCGTCGAGGGACTTCATCACTGGGAAGGGTATGGGACTCAACACTGGTGGCGGGGCCAGCAGAAGGCATTGTTACGGGGCGGAGAAAACGGCGGTTCCTCCACCACACACGACCACTGGGTAACCGCACCTGGTAGTCCCGTGACCTGCCGAGACCCATGACTACGCCTACTTTGTCCCAACGTAGGGAGGTCGGGTCCTGAACACGGACTTGGGTGCCGACACTCAACCTGGGGAGAGAACGGGCGTGGTCGTTGTAGCGGGCGACGACGTCCTGAACACGTTCGGCGGCTCGGCGATCACAATCCTCTGTCTTGGCCTGCCACTCCTTGGAGAAGGATTGAGGGTGAGCAGGGACACAAGAACGAAGGGGGCGCCCATACAAAACCTGGGCAGGGGAGCGTCCGGTGTAGTTAGGTGTGTTGCGGAGTTCAAGAAGACCCCGGTCGAAGGCCTCGCAGTCAATATTCCCAAAAGGGGCCACCTTAAGGATGAGGTGCTTCAAAGATTTGACAGCAGCCTCAGCGTGGCCGTTGGACTGCGGGTAATGGGGCGATGACAACACATGCCGGACTCCCCATCGGTCGAGGAACACAGCAAAGTCCCGGCTTGTGAACTGAGGCCCTCCGTCGGTTCGCAGGCGTACAGGAACGCCCACGTCACGGAAGTAGTGGCGGAACTTGCTGATGGTGGCGGCAGACGTCGTGTCATTACCGCCCTTGATGACAACCGGCCAACCAGAGAGGCGGTCGACGATAACCAGGAAGGACTTTCCTGACACACAGAAAAAGTCGGCCGACACAGACTCAAAGGGGCGGGTGGGGTTGTCGTCACTCATGAAGGGTACCTGCTGCTGGCTGGGTTGTAATACGTGGCGGGGCTTACACACCTGGACAGCATTGGAGATGTCGGGGTCGATGCCAGGCCGGAACACAGTCTGTCGTGCACGTCGTTTGGTGGCCTCAGCTCCACGGTGACTGTCGTGAAGGCGAGCCAGGGCGTGGGGACGTGATGCAGCAGGGACAACTACCGAAGGAGAGGTGTCACTGGCCAGAGGTAGGGGTAGGGCGGCAGCAGGGTAGTTGCTGCTCCCTTCGTGCACCCTGTTGGCGTAATTTACCTCGAGAATCGGTGTTGGGAAGTCCTGGGAGATGATGGCCAACTCTTGACAATGTCTGTAGGACAGCAAGGGAGTCGGGACACCATTATGCACGTCAATCCAGGCCTGACACGACCTGTTGCCAAAGGTGACATGTGCATAAAGTGAACCCAGGGCTGGGGCCATCTGTGAACCATCTGCCATAAAGCGGAGGTCCTCGGGAGGCGGTCCTAGATCGCTTGGAGAGAGCCCCAAGCGTCGCAAATGCTGGGGACCGATGACTGTAGCATCAGCGCCGGTGTCGGGCAACATCTGAAGACGGGATGACACACCGCCGTAGGTCACGATGACGCTGATGTACTGGGGGGCTTTGGTCCTGGGATGCGAGGAGTACACCCTCCTAAAATGGGTCGGGCTTTGTCCCGGGTCGTCGTGCCTCTGATTTGGCGACTGTGGGCGGCCCTCACTGGTAGAAGGGCGCCGAAGCTTCCGCCGACGCTGTCCCTTGGGTTCGTGGGTAGGGCAACACTTGTCATAGTGGCCCAGACGACCGCACACATTGCACTGTACGTACTTAGCTGGGCACCGCACTGTGAGCGACCAGTGGCCCATACGGTCACAACTGTTGCAGGTAGACTGAGCAGCTGGACATACCTGTGTTCCGTGCTGCTTACCACAGTTGTTGCAAAATGAACCGGGCGTGGACGTGGTGGGCGAAGGCGTAGGAGCAGACTTCTTGTCCTTCTTGTACCGGGAAACAGCGCGTACAGCTGTAGGGGGAGCTCGGATGGCAGAGGTGGCACACCTGGCAGCCTCATAGGAGCGACATATCGTCAACACATCCTGAAGAGAAGAGGAAGAGTCGAGGGAGGTGAGGCGTTGGACAAGTTCCTCGTCCTTAACACCCATCAGGATCACCTGCTTCAACTGGGTCTCCTCGCACTGCTGGTGGTGGCCTAAACATATATCTACCTCTTCCGAGGCTCTCTTAAGACGTACATAAAAAGCGTCAAAAGACTCACCCTCCATCTGTCTGCAGCTAAACAATTCCCTCCTGCGCAGAGCTTCATTCTGCTGTCCTTTGATGTGCCGTTGTAGAACGTCCAGTACCTCCTCTACAGACAGCGAAGAGGTTGGGGGTACCTGCAACGTATGTTCTAAGACACGCTGAACTTCCAAGGACAGGCACATACGCAGCTGGATGAGTTGTTTAGGCTGTGACAAACTCTGGAGATCCACCATTGTAGCATAATCAGTCCACCGCCGCCGCCATTCGCGAAAAGTCTGGAAATTTACATCAGGCTCCAAGATGGGCGGCGTTTGAGCTGCTGCTTTAGGTGGGGCTGGGGGGCGTGAAGGAAGCATGGATGAGGTATCTGAACCATTCAGTACCGAGGCAGTGTTAGAGCCAGGGGCTTGGTTAACAGTGAGGCGAGATATCAAGGCTTCAAACCGTGCACTGTCTTCCATTCTCCGTTGGTGGTCTCGTTCTGCCTCTGCTTGCCTTCTGTGCTCATCCGCCAAACGTCTGTGAGCTTCATCCTCGCGTCTCTCATCTCTCATAAACTTCATTAAGGCAATTATCTCTGGAGATAACGCTGAATGTTGAGGTGAAGGGCTGCGCGATGTTGTGGGAGCTGGGCCGGCCTGGTCATCCATCTCTGGGGGACTATCATCCGCTTGACTCATCCAGGCGCTGGGTCCACGGCTACGTAAGGCATGAGACATAACTACTTCCTCTGTGTACTGTGTCTTAAATCAGTGTTGACCGGTCAGCCCGTCGTATCAACAAGATTTCAGACAAAAAAAATTTAATTAAATACACAGATAAGTAGGTTATATATATAAAATATATATAATGAAGCCGCGCGGTCAGCAAGTGTATGTGTGTGTGTCCCAGGCAGGCAGAGCGTCTCGCCCCATTTGTGAGGGGGGGTGGAGGCGGCGCTGTGAGGGAGGGGGGTGGAGATAGGAGTAGCTCAGTCGCTCTCTGTAAACGGTCAGAGGAGGGTGCGCTGAGCTCTACACCCCACAAATGCCCAGAACATGCCGTATACCTTGGAAATCCGTTCGAACAAGGTCACACATGAATGGCACGAAACACACAATGCACTAAACACTTCACAGAAAATCACTGTCACTGACACTGCTCAAAGTTGCGAAATTCTTCGAGGGATGACGCGGGGTTGACCCAAGGCGGGGATCCATCAGCCGGCTTTCCACAAACTTGCACTAATCACTCGTAATAATCCAGTAAAACTACGCACTGCGCCATGTTTGATGTTCTGGGTAATAAGTTCTATATACAGGAGAGAACACAAACACCTGTATAGTTTTGTAGGTTCGGTTTACTGGATAAGAGTATGTACACAGAGGTGGATAGCACTGCTCCCTAGCTAAGGTCCTGGTCAACTACCATAGACGACGTATGGCAAGTGATACATTAGCAGCTTCCATACGTCGCCAGGCACATTAATTAAGCGTGTGGATATGGTAATAACATTGCCACATCGCCGCTAGCTAGGCTGAATAAATATAAATGGAGCACATACATAATATACATACATATACATAATCCAGCATACATAATATACATACAGTCGTGGTTGTTATATTCATGGACGTGCTTGTTATATTCATGGACGTGCTTGTTGTAATCATAGTCAGTGTTGTTATAATCATGGTCGTGATTGTTATAATCATAGTCGTGGTTGTTATAATCATGGTAGTGGTTGTTATAATCATAGGCGCGGTTGATATAATCATGGTCGTCGTTGTTATAATCATAGTCGTGATTGTTATTATCTTAGTTGTGGTTGTTATAATCATGGTCGTGGTTGTTATAATCATGGTCGTGGTTGTTATAATCATGGTTGTGGTTGTTATAATCATAGTCGAGGTTGTTATAATCATGGTCGTGGTTGTTATAATCATAGGCGCGGTTGATATAATCATGGTCGTCGATGTTATAATCATAGTCGTGATTGTTATTATCTTAGTTGTGGTTGTTATAATCATGGTCGTGGTTGTTATATTCATGGACGTGCTTGTTATATTCATGGACGTGATTGTTGTAATCATAGTCAAGGTTGTTATAATCATGGTCGTGATTGTTATAATCATAGTCGTGGTTGTTATAATCATGGTCTTGGTTGTTATAATCATAGTCGTGGTTGTTGTAATCATGGTCGTGGTTGTTATAATAATGGTCGTGGTTGTTATAATCATAGTCGGTTGTTATAATCATGGTCGTGGTTGTTATAATCATGGTCGTGGTTGTTATAATCATAGTCGTGGTTGTTATAATCATGGTCGAATTTGTTATAATCATGGTCGTGGTTGTTATAATCATAGGCGCCGTTGATATAATCATGGTCGTCGTTGTTATATTCATGGACGTGTTTGTTATATTCATGGACGTGCTTGTTGTAATCATAGTCAAGGTTGTTATAATCATGGTCGTGTTTGTTATAATCATGGTCGTGGTTGTTATAATCATGGTCTTGGTTTATATAATCATAGTCGTGGTTGTTATAATCATAGTCGTGGTTGTTATAATCATGGTTGTGGTTATCATCATAGTAGTAGTTGTTATAATCATTGTCGTGGGTGTTATAATCATTGTCGTGGTTGTTATAATCATGGTCTTGGATGTTATAATCATAGTCATAGTTGTTATAATCATAGTCGTGGTTATTATAATCATGGTTGTGGTTATGATCATAGTAGTAGTTGTTATAATCATGGTCGTGGGTGTGATAATCATTTTCGTGGTTGTTCTAATCATAGTCGTGGTTGTAATAATCATGGTCGTGGTTGTTATAATCATGGTTGTGGTTGTTATAATCAAAGTCGTGGTTGTTATAATCATGTTCGTGGTTGTTATAATCATAGTCATGGTTGTTATAATCATTGTCGTGGTTGTTATAATCATGGTCGTGGTTGTTATAATCGTATTCGTGGTTGTTATAATCATGGTTGTGGTTGTTATAATCATGGTCGTGGTTTTTTAATCATGGTCGTGGTTGTTATTATCATGGTCTTGGTTGCTAAATTCATGGACGTGCTTGTTTTATTCATGGTCGTGCTTGTAATCATATTCAGCGTTGTTATAATCATTGTCGTGATTGTTATAATCATTGTCGTGATTGTTATAATCATGGACTTGGTTGTTATAATCATAGTCATGGTTGTTGTAATCATGTTCGTGGTTGTTATAATCATAGTCATGGTTGTTATAATCATTGTCGTGGTTGTTATAATCATGGTCGTGGATGTTATAATCATATTCGTGGTTGTTGTAATCATGGTCGTGGTTGTTATAATCATGGTCGTGGTTGTTATAATCATAGTCGTTGTTGTTATAATCATTGTCTTGGTTGTTATAATCATAGTCGTGGTGGTTATAATCATAGTCGTGGTTGTTATGATCATGGTCGTGGTTGTTATAATCATGGTCGTGGCTGTTATAATCATAGTCGTGGTTGTTATAATCATGGTTGTGGTTGTTATAATCATAGTCGTGGTTGTTATAATCATGGTCGTGGTTGTTATAATCATAGTCGTGATTGTTATTATCATGGTTGTGGTTGTTATAATCATGGTCGTGGTTACTATAATCATTGGCGCGTTTGATATAATCATGGTAGTGGTTGTTATAATCATAGTCGTGATTGCTATTATCATAGTCGTGGTTGTTATAATCATGGTCGTGGTTGTTATATTCATGGACGTGCTTGTTTTATTCATGGTCGTGCTTGTTGTAATCATAGTCAGTGTTGTTATAATCATGGTCGTGGTTGTTATATTCATGGACGTGCTTGTTTTATTCATGGTCGTGCTTGTTGTAATCATAGTCAGTGTTGTTATAATCATGGTCGTGATTGTTATAATCATAGTCGTGGTTGTTATAATCATGGTCTTGGTTGTTATAATCATAGTCGTGGTTGTTGTAATCATGGTCGTGGTTGTTATAATCATGGTCGTGGTTGTTATAACCATGGCAGGTTATATAATCATGGTCGTGGATGTTATAATTATGGTCGTGGTTGTTACAACCATGGTCGTGGTTGTTATATTCATGGACATGCTTATTATATTCATGGACGCGGCTTCTGGTAATCATAGTAAAGGTTGTTATAATCATGGTCGTGGTTGTTAATCTGGTCGTGGTTGTTATAATCATGGTCGTGGTTGTTATAATCATGGTCGTGGTTGTTATAATCATGGTCGTGGTTGTTATAATCATAGTCGTGGTTGTTATAATCATGGTCGTGGTTGTTATAATCATAGTCGTGGTTGTTAAAATCATGGTCGTGGGTGTCATAATCATAGTCGTGATTGTTATTATCATGGTTGTGGTTGTTATAATCATAGTCGTGGTTGTTATAATCATACTCGTTGTTGTTATAATCATGGTTGTGGTAATGATCATAGTAGTAGTTGTTATAATCATGGTTGTGGTTGTTATAATCATGGTCGTGGTTGTTATAATCATAGTCGTGGTTGTTATAATCATAGTCGTGGTTGTTATAATCATGGTCGTGGTTGTTATAATCATGGTCGTGGTTGTTATAATCATGGTCGTGGTTGTTATAATCATAGTCGTGGTTGTTATAATCATGGTCGTGGGTGTTATAATCATAGTCGTGATTGTTATTATCATGGTTGTGGTTGTTATAATCATGGTCGTGGTTGTTATATTCATGGACGTGCTTGTTATATTCATGGACGTGCTTGATGTAATCATAGTAAAGGTTGTTATAATCATAATTGTGGTTGTTATAATCATGGTTGTGGTAATGATCATAGTAGTAGTTGTTATGATCATGGTCGTGGGTGTTATAATCATTGTCGTGGTTGTTCTAATCATAGTCGTGGTTGTTATAATTTTGGTCGTGGTTGTTATATTCATGGTCGTGGTTGTTATAATCATAGCCGTGGTTCTTATAATCATAGTCGTGGTTCTTATAATCATGGTCGTTTTTCTTATAATCATGGTCGTGGTTGTTATAATCATAGTCGTGGTTGTTATAATCATCTTCGTGGTTGTTATAATCATGGTCGTGGTTGTTATAATCATAGTCGTGGTTGTTATAATCATCGTCGTGGTTGTTGGTACCGCGGTCGTGGTTGTTATAATCATAGTCGTGGTTGTTATAAACATCTTCGTGGTTGTTATAATCATGGTCGTGGTTGTTATAATCATGGTCGTTCTTTGTTATAATCATATTTGTGGTTATTATAAACATGGTCGTGGTTGTTATAATCATGGTCGTGATTTTTATAATCATAGGCATGGTTGATATAATTATGGTCGTGGTTGTTACAATCATAGTCGTGATTGTTATTATCATAGTCGTGGTTGTTATAATCATGATCGTGGTTGTTATAATCATCTTCGTGGTTGTTATAATCATGGTTGTGGTTATGATCTTAATCATAGTTGTTATAATCATGGTCGTGGTTGTTATAATCATAGTTGTGGTTGTTGTAATCATAGTCATGGTTGTTATAATCATATTTGTGGTTGTTATAATCATGGTCGTGGTTGTTATAATCATGGTCGTGGTTGTTATAATCATAGCCTTGGTTGTCATAATCATATTCGTGGTTGTTATAATCATATTCGTGGTCGTATAATCATGGTCGTGGTTGTTATAATCATGGTCGTGGTTGTTATAATCATAGTCGTGGTTGTTATAATCATGGTCGTGTTTGTTATAATCATAGTCGTGTTTGTTACATTCGTGGTCGTGGTTGTTATAATCATAGTCGTGGTTGTTATAATCATGGTCGTGCTTGTTATAATCATGGTCTTGGTTGTTATAATCATAGTCGTGGTTGTTATAATCATACGTGGTTGTTATAATCATGGTCGTGTTTGTTGTAATCTTGGTAATGGTTGTTATAATCATAGTCGTGGTTGTTTTAATCATAGTCGTGGTTGTTATAATCATCTTCGTGGTTGTTATAATCATGGTCGTGGTTGTTATAACCCTGGTCGTGGTTATTATAATCATGGTCGTGGTTGTTATAATCATAGTCGTGGTTGTTATAATCATGGTTGTGGTTATGATCATAATCGTAGTTGTTATAATCATGGTCCTGGGTGTTATAATCATTGTTCGAGGTTGTTCTAATCATTGACGTGGTTGCAATAATCATGGTCGTGTTTGTTATAATCATGGTTTTGGTTGTTATAATCATCTTCGTGGTTGTTATAATCATGGTCGCTGTTGTTATAATCATAGTCGTGGTTGTTACAATCGTGGTCGTGGTTGTTATAATCATAGTCGTGGTTGTTATAATCATGGTCGTGCTTGTTATAATCATGGTCTTCGTTGTTATAATCATAGTCGTGGTTGTTATAATCATACGTGGTTGTTATAATCATGGTCGTGTTTGTTGTAATCTTGGTAATGGTTGTTATAATCATAGTCGTGGTTGTTTTAATCATAGTCGTGGTTGTTATGATCATCTTCGTGGTTGTTATAATCATGGTCGTGGTTGTTATAACCATGGTCGTGGTTATTATAATCATGGTCGTGGTTGTTATAATCATAGTCGTGGTTGTTATAATCATGGTTGTGGTTATGATCATAATCGTAGTTGTTATAATCATGGTCCTGGGTGTTATAATCATTGTCGAGGTTGTTCTAATCATTGACGTGGTTGCAATAATCATGGTCGTGTTTGTTATAATCATGGTTTTGGTTGTTATAATCATCTCCGTGGTTGTTATAATCATGGTCTTTGTTGTTATAATCATAGTCGTGGTTGTTACAATCGTGTTCGTGGTTGTTATAATCATAGTCGTGGTTGTTATAATCATGGTCGTGCTTTGTTATAACTGGCGGTCTTCGTTGTTATAATCATATCGAAGCGTTACGTAATCATTCGTGGTTGTTATAATCATGTCGTGTTTAGTTGCAATCTTGGCAATGCTGTTATAATCATAGTCGTGGTTGTTTTAATCATAGTCGTGGTTAACAATCATCTTTCGTGGTTGCTGGCACCTCATGGTCGTGGTTGTTATAAATCCATACGCGGTTATTATAATCATGGTCGTGGTTGTTATAATCATAGTCGTGGTTGTTATAATCATGGTTGTGGTTATGATCATAATCGTAGTTGTTATAATCATGGTCCTGGGTGTTATAATCATTGTCGTGGTTGTTCTAATCATTGACGTGGTTGCAATAATCATGGTCGTGTTTGTTATAATCATGGTTTTGGTTGTTATAATCATCTTCGTGGTTGTTATAATCATGGTCGTTGTTGTTATAATCATAGTCGTGGTTGTTATAATCATGGTCGTGGTTGTTATAATCATGATCGTGGTTGTTATAATCATGGTCGTTCTTTGTTATAATCATATTCGTGGTTATTATAAACATGGTCGTGGTTGTTATAATCATGGTCGTGGATTTAAAATCATGGTCGTGGTTATTATAATCATAGTCGTGGTTGTTATAATCATGGTCGTGGTTGTTATAATCATAGGCATGGTTGATATAATTATGGTCGTGGTTGTTACAATCATAGTCGTGATTGCTATTATCATAGTCGTTGTTGTTATAATCATGGTCGTAAGGCGCAATCATGGTCGGCTTGTTAGTAATCATAGTCGGCTGTTAATCATGGCCGGGTTGCTACAATCATGGTCGTGGTTGTTATAATCCGCGGTCGTTCTTCGTTACAACCACCAGAAGCTGCCATGCAAACATGGTCGTGGTTGTTATAATCCGCGGCTTTAAATTTATAAATCGCGTCGGCAGCGGTAACCGTTAGTCGTGGCGGTATATTCCGCGACGTTAAGTTGTTATAATCATGGTCGTGGTTGTTATAATCAGAGTCGTGGTTGTTATAATGATGGTCGTGGTTGTTATAATCGCGGTCGTGGGTTGTTATAATCATGGTCGTTCTTGTTATAACTATATTTCGTGGTTATTATAATCATGGTCGGGTTGTTATAATCATAGCATGGCTTATGGCACTATGTCGGTTGTTAGCAATCATAGTCGTGGTTGTTATAATCATGGTCGTGGATTTATAATCATGGTCGTGGTTATTATAATCATAGTCGTGGTTGTTATAATCATGGTCGTGGTTGTTATAATCATAGGCATGGTTGATATAATTATGGTCGTGGTTGTTACAATCATAGTCGTGATTGCTATTATCATAGTCGTGGTTGTTATAATCATGGTCGTGGTTGTTATAATCATAGTCGTGGTTGTTATAATCATGGTTGTGGTTATGATCTTAATCGTAGTTGTTATAATCATGGTCGTGTTTGTTATAATCATGGTCGTGGTTGTTATAATCATGGTCTTGGTTTATATAATCATAGTCGTGGTTGTTATAATCATAGTCGTGGTTGTTATAATCATGGTTGTGGTTATCATCATAGTAGTAGTTGTTATAATCATTGTCGTGGGTGTTACAATCATTGTCGTGGTTGTTATAATCATGGTCTTGGATGTTATAATCATAGTCATAGTTGTTATAATCATAGTCGTGGTTATTATAATCATGGTTGTGGTTATGATCATAGTAGTAGTTGTTATAATCATGGTCGTGGGTGTGATAATCATTTTCGTGGTTGTTCTAATCATGGTTGTGGTTGTTATAATCAAAGTCGTGGTTGTTATAATCATGTTCGTGGTTGTTATAATCATAGTCATGGTTGTTATAATCATTGTCGTGGTTGTTATAATCATGGTCGTGGTTGTTATAATCATGGTCGTGGTTGTTATAATCATGGTCGTGGTTGTTATAATCATGGTCGAGGTTGTTATAATCATGGTCGTGGATGTTATAATTATGGTCGTGGTTGTTACAATCATGGTCGTGGTTGTTATATTCATGGACATGCTTATTATATTCATGGACGTGCTTCTGGTAATCATAGTAAAGGTTGTTATAATCATGGTCGTGGTTGTTATGATCATGGTCGTGGTTGTTATAATCATGGTCGTGGTTGTTATAATCATGGTCGTGGTTGTTATAATCATAGTCGTGGTTGTTATAATCATGGTCGTGGTTGCTATAGTCGGTTGTTATAATCATGGTCGTGGGTGTTAAAATTATAGTCGATTGGTATATTACGCGGTTGTGGTTGTTATAATCATAGTCGTGGTTGTTATAATCAGCGTACCGTTGTTGTTATAATCATGGTTGTGGTAATGATCATAGTATGTTAAGGCGGTCGGTTGTTATATTCGCTTTTGGTATGGTTGTTATAATCATAGTCGGTTGTTATAATCATAGGTCGTGGTTGTTATAATCATATGGTCGTGGTAGTTGTTACACCGCGGTCGTGGTTGTTATAATCATAGTCGTGGTTGTTATAATCATGGTCGTGGTTGTTATAATCATAGTCGTGGTTGTTATAATCATGGTCGTGGGTGTTATAATCATAGTCGTGAT
The DNA here is from genome assembly GCF_018991925.1 of Homarus americanus. Lineage (NCBI taxonomy): Eukaryota > Metazoa > Arthropoda > Malacostraca > Decapoda > Nephropidae > Homarus > Homarus americanus. The sequence goes on from NW_024739403.1 coordinate 11,237,468, forward strand.
TGTTATTATCATGGTTGTGGTTGTTATAATCATGGTCGTGGTTGTTATATTCATGGACGTGCTTGTTATATTCATGGACGTGCTTGATGTAATCATAGTAAAGGTTGTTATAATCATAATTGTGGTTGTTATAATCATGGTTGTGGTAATGATCATAGTAGTAGTTGTTATGATCATGGTCGTGGGTGTTATAATCATTGTCGTGGTTGTTCTAATCATAGTCGTGGTTGTTATAATTTTGGTCGTGGTTGTTATATTCATGGTCGTGGTTGTTATAATCATAGCCGTGGTTCTTATAATCATAGTCGTGGTTCTTATAATCATGGTCGTTTTTCTTATAATCATGGTCGTGGTTGTTATAATCATAGTCGTGGTTGTTATAATCATCTTCGTGGTTGTTATAATCATGGTCGTGGTTGTTATAATCATAGTCGTGGTTGTTATAATCATCGTCGTTGTTGTTATAATCATGGTCGTCGTTTTATTTATAATCATAGTCGTGGTTATAATCATCTCGTTGTTGTTATAATCATGGTCGTGGTTGTTATAATCATAGTCGTGGTTGTTATAAACATCTTCGTGGTTGTTATAATCATGGTCGTGGTTGTTATAATCATGGTCGTTCTTTGTTATAATCATATTTGTGGTTATTATAAACATGGTCGTGGTTGTTATAATCATGGTCGTGATTTTTATAATCATAGGCATGGTTGATATAATTATGGTCGTGGTTGTTACAATCATAGTCGTGATTGTTATTATCATAGTCGTGGTTGTTATAATCATGATCGTGGTTGTTATAATCATCTTCGTGGTTGTTATAATCATGGTTGTGGTTATGATCTTAATCATAGTTGTTATAATCATGGTCGTGGTTGTTATAATCATAGTTGTGGTTGTTGTAATCATAGTCATGGTTGTTATAATCATATTTGTGGTTGTTATAATCATGGTCGTGGTTGTTATAATCATGGTCGTGGTTGTTATAATCATAGCCTTGGTTGTCATAATCATATTCGTGGTTGTTATAATCATATTCGTGGTCGTATAATCATGGTCGTGGTTGTTATAATCATGGTCGTGGTTGTTATAATCATAGTCGTGGTTGTTATAATCATGGTCGTGTTTGTTATAATCATAGTCGTGTTTGTTACATTCGTGGTCGTGGTTGTTATAATCATAGTCGTGGTTGTTATAATCATGGTCGTGCTTGTTATAATCATGGTCTTGGTTGTTATAATCATAGTCGTGGTTGTTATAATCATACGTGGTTGTTATAATCATGGTCGTGTTTGTTGTAATCTTGGTAATGGTTGTTATAATCATAGTCGTGGTTGTTTTAATCATAGTCGTGGTTGTTATAATCATCTTCGTGGTTGTTATAATCATGGTCGTGGTTGTTATAACCCTGGTCGTGGTTATTATAATCATGGTCGTGGTTGTTATAATCATAGTCGTGGTTGTTATAATCATGGTTGTGGTTATGATCATAATCGTAGTTGTTATAATCATGGTCCTGGGTGTTATAATCATTGTTCGAGGTTGTTCTAATCATTGACGTGGTTGCAATAATCATGGTCGTGTTTGTTATAATCATGGTTTTGGTTGTTATAATCATCTTCGTGGTTGTTATAATCATGGTCGCTGTTGTTATAATCATAGTCGTGGTTGTTACAATCGTGGTCGTGGTTGTTATAATCATAGTCGTGGTTGTTATAATCATGGTCGTGCTTGTTATAATCATGGTCTTCGTTGTTATAATCATAGTCGTGGTTGTTATAATCATACGTGGTTGTTATAATCATGGTCGTGTTTGTTGTAATCTTGGTAATGGTTGTTATAATCATAGTCGTGGTTGTTTTAATCATAGTCGTGGTTGTTATGATCATCTTCGTGGTTGTTATAATCATGGTCGTGGTTGTTATAACCATGGTCGTGGTTATTATAATCATGGTCGTGGTTGTTATAATCATAGTCGTGGTTGTTATAATCATGGTTGTGGTTATGATCATAATCGTAGTTGTTATAATCATGGTCCTGGGTGTTATAATCATTGTCGAGGTTGTTCTAATCATTGACGTGGTTGCAATAATCATGGTCGTGTTTGTTATAATCATGGTTTTGGTTGTTATAATCATCTCCGTGGTTGTTATAATCATGATCGTTGTTGTTATAATCATAGTCGTGGTTGTTATAATCATGGTCGTGGTTGTTATAATCATGGTCGTGGTTGTTATAATCATGGTCGTTCTTTGTTATAATCATATTCGTGGTTATTATAAACATGGTCGTGGTTGTTATAATCATGGTCATGGATTTATAATCAGGGTCGTGGTTATTATAATCATAGTCGTGGTTGTTATAATCATGGTCGTGGTTGTTATAATCATAGGCATGGTTGATATAATTATGGTCGTGGTTGTTACAATCATAGTCGTGATTGCTATTATCATAGTCGTTGTTGTTATAATCATGGTCGTGGTTGTTATAATCATGGTCGTGGTTGTTATAATCATAGTCGTGGTTGTTATAATCATGGTCGTGGTTGTTATAATCATGGTCGTGGTTATTTATAATCATGGTCTTTGTTATAATCATATTCGTGGTTATTATAAACATGGTCGTGGTTGTTATAATCATGGTCGTGGATTTATAATCATGGTCGTGGTTATTATAATCATAGTCGTGGTTGGTATAATCATGGTCGTTGTTGTTATAATCATGGTCGTGGTTGTTATAATCATAGTCGTGGTTGTTATAATCATGGTCGTGGTTGTTATAATCATCGTCGTGGTTGTTATAATCATGGTCGTTCTTTGTTATAATCATATTCGTGGTTATTATAAACATGGTCGTGGTTGTTATAATCATGGTCGTGGATTTATATTCATGGTCGTGGTTATTATAATCATAGTCGTGGTTGTTATAATCATGGTCGTGGTTGTTATAATCATAGGCATGGTTGATATAATTATGGTCGTGGTTGTTACAATCATAGTCGTGATTGCTATTATCATAGTCGTGGTTGTTATAATCATGGTCGTAGTTGTTATAATCATAGTCGTGGTTGTTATAATCATGGTTGTGGTTATGATCTTAATCGTAGTTGTTATAATCATGGTCGTGGCTGTTATAATCATAGTTGTGGTTGTTATAATCATAGTCATCGTTGTTTCAATCATATTTGTGGTTGTTATAATCATGGTCGTGGTTGTTATAATCATGGTCGTGGTTGTTATAATCATAGTCGTGGTTATTATAATCATAGTCGTGGTTGTTATAATCATATTCGAGGTTGTTATAATCATGGTCGTGGTTGTTATAATCATGGTCGTGGTTGTTATAATCATAGTCGTGGTAGATATATTCATGGTCGTGGTTGTTATAATCATAGTCGTGGTTGTTATAATCGTGGTCGTGGTTGTTATAATCATAGTCGTGGTTGTTATAATCATGGTCGTGGTTGTTATAATCATGGTCGTGGTTGTTATAATCATAGTCGAGGTTGCTATAATCATGGTGGTGGTTGTTATATTCATAGTCGCGGTTGTTATAATCATGGCCGTGGTTGTAATAATCATAGTCATGGTTGCTATAATCATGGCCGAGGTTGTTATAATCATGGTCGTGCTTGTTATAATCATGGTCTTGGTTGTTATAATCATAGTCGTGGTTGTTATAATCATAGTCGTGGTTGTTATAATCATGGTCGTGTTTGTTGTAATCTTGGTCATGATTGTTATAATCATAGTCGTGGTTATTATAATCATCGTCGTGGTTGTTATAATCATCTTCGTGGTTGTTATAATCATGGTCGTGTTTGTTATAATCATGGTCGTGGTTGTTATAATGATATTCGTGGTTATTTTAAACATGTTCGTGGTTGTTATAACCATGGTCGTGTTTTTTATAATCATGGTCGTGGTTGTTATATTCATTGTCGTGGTTATTATAATCATGGTCGTGGTTGTTATAATCATAGTCTTGGTTGCTATAATCATGGTTGTGGTTATGATCATAAGCGTAATTGTTATAATCATGGTCGTGGGTGTTATAATCATTGTCGTGGTTGTTCTAATCATTGACGCGGTTGTAATAATCATGATCGTGTTTGTTATAATCATGCTTTTGGTTATTGTAATCATAGTCGTGGTTGTTATAATCACAGTCGTGGTTGTTGTAATCATGGTCGTGGTTGTTATAATCATGGTCGTGAATGTTATAATCATAGTCGTGGTTTTTATAATCATGGTCTTGGTTGTTATAATCATAGTCGTGGTTATTATAATCATGGTCGTGGTTGTTATAATCATGGTCGTGGTTGTTATAATCATAGTCGTGGTTGTTATAATCATGGTCGTGGTTGTTATATTCATGGACATAATTGATGTAATCATAGTAAAGGTTGTTATAATCATGGTCGAGGTTGTTATAATCATGGTCGTGGTTGTTATAATCATAGTCGTGATTGTTATTATCTTAGTCGTGGTTGTAACAATCATGGTCGTGGTTGTTATATTCATGGACGTGCTTGTTATATTCATGGAAGTGCTTGATGTAATCACAGTAAAGGTTGTTATAATCATAGTCGTGGTTCTTATAATCATGGTTGTGGTAATGATCATAGTAGTAGTTGTTATGATCATGGTCGTGGGTGTTATAATCATAGTCGTGGTTGTTATAATCATGGTCGTGGTTGTTATAATCATAGTCGTGGTTGTTACAATCGTGGTCGTTTTTGTTATGATCATAGTCGTGGTTGTTATAATCATGGTCGTGCTTGTTATAATCATGGTCTTGGTTGTTATAATCATAGTCGTGGTTGTTATAATCATGGTCGTGGTTGTTATAATCATAGACATGGTTGATATAATTATGGTCGTGGTTGTTACAATCATAGTCGCGATTGTTATTATCATAGTCGTGGTTGTTATAATCATGATCGTGGTTGTTATAATCATCTTTGTGGTTGTTATAATCATGGTTGTGGTTATGATCTTAATCGTATTTGTTATAATCATGGTCGTGGTTGTTATAATCATAGTTGTTGTTATAATCATTGTCATGGTTGTTATAATCATGTTTGTGGTTGTTAGAATCATGGTCGTGCTTGTTATAATCATGGTCGTGGTTGTTATAATCATGGCCGTGGTTGTTATAATCATAGTCGTGGTTGCTATATAATCATATTCGTGGTTGTAATAATCCTGGTCGTGGTTGTTATAATTATGGTCGTGGTTGTTATAATCATAGTCGTGGTTGTTATAATCATGGTCTTGGTTGATATAATCATAGTCGTGGTTGTTACAATCGTGATCGTGGTTGCTATAATCAGACGTGGTTGTTATAATCATAGTCGTGGTTGTTATAATCATGGTCGTTTTTGTTATAATCATAGTCGTGGTTGTTATAATCATAGTCGTGGTTGTTATAATCATGTTCGTGTTTGTTGTAATCTTGTTAATGGTTATTATAATCATAGTCGTGGTTGTTTTAATCATAGTCGTGGTTGTTATAATCATCTTCGTGGTTGTTATAATCATGGTCGTGGTTGTTATAACCATGGTCGTGGTTATTATGATCATGGTCGTGGTTGTTATAATCATAGTAGCGGTTGTTATAATCATGGTTGTGGTTATGATCATAATCGTAGTTATAATCATGGTCGTGGGTGTTATAATCATTGTCGAGGTTGTTCTAATCATTGACGTGGTTGCAATAATCATGGTCGTGTTTGTTATAATCATGGTTTTGGTTGTTATAATCATCTTCGTGGTTGTTATAATCATGGTCGTTGTTGTAATAATCATAGTCGTGGTTGTTATAATCATGGTCGTGGTTGTTATAATGAGAGTCGTGGTTTTTATAATCATAGTCGTGATTGTTATAATCATGTTCGTTCTTTGTTATAATCATATTCGTGGTTATTATAAACATGGTCGTGGTTGTTATAATCATGGTGGTGGTTTTTATAATCATGGTCGTGGTTGTTATAATCATAGTCGTGGTTGTTATAATCATGGTCGTGTGTTATAATCATAGGCATGGTTGATATAATTGTAGTTAAATGGTTATTTACAATCATCTTAAATTGGTGGTTATAATCATGGTTGTGGTTTTGATCTTAATCGTAGTTGTTATAATCATGGTCGTGGTTGTTATAATCATAGTTGTGGTTGTTATAATCATAGTCATATTTATTATAATAATCATATTTAATAGTTGTTATAATCATGGTCGTGTTTGTTATAATCATGGTCGTTGTTGTTTATAATCCTTAGTGCGTGGTTTATTTATAATCATGGTCGTAGTTTGTTATAATCATGGTCGTGGTTGTTATAATCATGGTCGTTCTTTGTTATAATCATATTCTGTGGTTATTATAAACATGATTAAGTGATTTGATTATAATCATGATTAAATGGATTTATAATCATGGTCGTGGTTATTATAATCATTTAATAAGTAGTTTATTTATAATCATGAATTAAATTGGTTGTTATAATCATAGAGCATGGATTTGATATAATTATGGTCGTAGTTTATTTATAATCATAGTCGTTATTATGATCATAGTCGTTGTTATTATAATCATAGTCGTGGTTGTTATAATCGCGAGATCAAATGATTTATTTATAATCATGGTCGTGGTTGTTATAATCATAGTCGTGGTTGTTATAATCATGGTCGTGGTTGTTATAATCATGGTCGTGGTTATTATATTCATGGTCGTGGTTATAATCATGGTCGTGGTTATTATAAATCATGGTCGTGGTTATAATCATGTTGTCGTGGTTATAATCATGATTTGTATATAATCATGTCGTCATGGTCGTTGTTGTTATAATCATGATTCAAGTTGTTGTTATAATCATAGTCGTGGTTGTTATAATCACATGGTCGGTTGTTATAATCATGGATTCTTCTTTATTTAATCATATTCGTGGTTATTATAAACATGGTCGTGGTTGTTATAATCATGGTCGTGGATTTATAATCATGGTCGTGGTTATTATAATCATAGTCGTGGTTGTTATAATCATGGTCGTGGTTGTTATAATCATAGGCATGGTTGATATAATTATGGTCGTGGTTGTTACAATCATAGTCGTGATTGCTATTATCATAGTCGTGGTTGTTATAATCATGGTCGTGGTTGTTATAATCATAGTCGTGGTTGTTATAATCATGGTTGTGGTTATGATCTTAATCGTAGTTGTTATAATCATGGTCGTGGCTGTTATAATCATAGTTGTGGTTGTTATAATCATAGTCATCGTTGTTTTAATCATATTTGTGGTTGTTATAATCATGTTCGTGGTTGTTATAATCATGGTCGTGGTTGTTATAATCATAGTCGTGGTTATTATAATCATAGTCGTGGTTGTTATAATCATATTCGAGGTTGTAATAATCATGGTCGTGGTTGTTATAATCATGGTCGTGGTTGTTATAATCATAGTCGTGGTTGATATATTCATGGTCGTGGTTGTTATAATCATAGTCGTGGTTGTTATAATCGTGGTCGTGGTTGTTATAATCATAGTCGTGGTTGTTATAATCATGGTCGTGGTTGTTATAATCATGGTCGTGGTTGTTATAATCATAGTCGAGGTTGCTATAATCATGGTGGTGGTTGTTATATTCATAGTCGCGGTTGTTATAATCATGGCCGTGGTTGTAATAATCATAGCCATGGTTGCTATAATCATGGCCGTGGTTGTTATAATCATGGTCGTGCTTGTTATAATCATGGTCTTGGTTGTTATAATCATAGTCGTGGTTGTTATAATCATAGTCGTGGTTGTTATAATCATGGTCGTGTTTGTTGTAATCTTGGTCATGGTTGTTATAATCATAGTCGTGGTTGTTATTATCTTAGTCGTGGTTGTAACAATCATGGTCGTGGTTGTTATATTCATGGACGTGCTTGTTATATTCATGGACGTGCTTGATGTAATCACAGTAAAGGTTGTTTTAATCATAGTCGTGGTTCTTATAATCATGGTTGTGGTAATGATCATAGTAGTAGTTGTTATGATCATGGTCGTGGGTGTTATAATCATAGTCGTGGTTGTTATAATCATGGTCGTGGTTGTTATAATCATAGTCGTGGTTGTTACAATCGTGGTCGTTTTTGTTTTGATCATAGTCGTGGTTGTTATAATCATGGTCGTGCTTGTTATAATCATGGTCTTGGTTGTTATAATCATAGTCGTGGTTGTTATAATCATGGTCGTGGTTGTTATAATCATAGACATGGTTGATATAATTATGGTCGTGGTTGTTACAATCATAGTCGTGATTGTTATTATCATAGTCGTGGTTGTTATAATCATGATCGTGGTTGTTATAATCATCTTCGTGGTTGTTATAATCATGGTTGTGGTTATGATCTTAATCGTATTTGTTATAATCATGGTCGTGGTTGTTATAATCATAGTTGTGGTTATAATCATAGTCATGGTTGTTATAATCATATTTGTGGTTGTTAGAATCATGGTCGTGGTTGTTATAATCATGGTCGTGGTTGTTATAATTATGGCCGTGGTTGTTATAATCATAGTCGTGGTTGCTATATAATCATATTCGTGGTTGTTATAATCCTGGTCGTGGTTGTTATAATTATGGTCGTGGTTGTTATAATCATAGTCGTGGTCGTTATAATCATGGTCTTGGTTGATATAATCATAGTCGTGGTTGTTACAATCGTGATCGTGGTTGCTATAATCATTGACGTGGTTGTTATAATCATAGTCGTGGTTGTTATAATCATGGTCGTTTTTGTTATAATCATAGTCGTGGTTGTTATAATCATAGTCGTGGTTGTTATAATCATGTTCGTGTTTGTTGTAATCTTGTTAATGGTTATTATAATCATAGTCGTGGTTGTTTTAATCATAGTCGTGGTTGTTATAATCATGGTCGTGGTTGTTATAATCATAGTCGTGGTTGTTATAATCATGGTTGTGGTTGTTATAATCATGGTCGTGGTTATTATAATCATGGTCGTGGTTGTTATAATCATAGTCGTGGTTGTTATAATCATGGTTGTGGTTATGATCATAATCGTAGTTATAATCATGGTCGTGGGTGTTATAATCATTGTCGAGGTTGTTCTCATCATGGTCGTGGGTGTTATAATCATTGTCGAGGTTGTTCTAATCATTGACTTGGTTGCAATAATCATGGTCGTGTTTGTTATAATCATGGTTTTGGTTGTTATAATCATCTTCGTGGTTGTTATAATCATGGTCGTTGTTGTAATAATCATAGTCGTGGTTGTTATAATCATGGTCGTGGTTGTTATAATGAGAGTCGTGGTTTTTATAATCATAGTCGTGGTTGTTATAATCATGTTCGTTCTTTGTTATAATCATATTCGTGGTTATTATAAACATGGTCGTGGTTGTTATAATCATGGTCGTGGTTTTTATAATCATGGTCGTGGTTGTTATAATCATAGTCGTGGTTGTTATAATCATGGTCGTGGTTGTTATAATCATAGGCATGGTTGATATAATTACGGTCGTGGTTGTTACAATCATAGTCGTGATTGTTATTATCATAGTCGTGGTTGATATAATCATGATCGTGGTTGTTATAATCATCTTCGTGGTGGTTATAATCATGGTTGTGGTTTTGATCTTAATCGTAGTTGTTATAATCATGGTCGTGGTTGTTATAATCATAGTTGTGGTTGTTATAATCATAGTCATGGTTGTTATAATCATATTTGTGGTTGTTATAATCATGGTCGTGGTTGTTATAATCATGGTCGTTGTTGTTATAATCATAGTCGTGGTTGTTATAATCATGGTCGTGGTTGTTATAATCATGGTCGTGGTTGTTATAATCATGGTCGTTCTTTATTATAATCATATTCGTGGTTATTATAAACATGGGTCGTAGGTTGTTATAATCATGGTCGTGGATTTAAATTGGTCGTGGTTATTATAATCATAGTCGTGGTTGATTATAATCATGGTCGTGGTTGTTATAATCATAGGCATGGTTGATATAATTATGGTCGTAGTTGTTGCAATCATAGTCGTGATTGCTATTATCATAGTCGTTGTTGTTATAATCATGGTCGTTGTTGTTATAATCATGGTCGTGGTTGTTATAATCATAGTCGTGGTTGTTATAAATCATGGTCGTGGTTGTTATAATCATGGTCGTGGTTGTTATAATCATGGTCGTTCTTTGTTATAATCATATTCGTGGTTATTATAAACATGGTCGTGGTTGTTATAATCATGGTCGTGGTTTTTATAATCATAGGCATGGTTGATATAATTATGGTCGTGGTTGTTACAATCATAGTCGTGATTGTTATTATCATAGTCGTGGTTGTTATAATCATGATCGTGGTTGTTATAATCATGAGATTAAATGATTTATTATAATCATAGTCGTGGTTATTATAATCATGATTAGATTCTTTGTTGTAATCATATTCGTGGATTTATATAAACATGGTCATTGCTTGTTATAATCATGGTCGTGGATTTATAATCATGGTCGTTTTATTTATAATCATAGTCGTGGTTGTTATAATAATCATAATTAGTAGTTCTATTTATAATCATAGGCATGGTTGATATAATTATAGTCGTGGTTGTTACAATCATAGTGTGATTTGCTATTATCATGGTCGTGGTTGTTATAATCCATGGTCGTGGTTGTTATAATCTGGTCGTGGTTGTTATAATCGTAGTTTGTGGTTATGATCTTAATCGTAGTTGTTATAATCATGGTCGTGGCTGTTATAATCATAGTTGTGGTTGTTATAATCATAGTCATCGTTGTTTTAATCATATTTGTGGTTGTTATAATCATGGTCGTGGTTGTTATAATCATGGTCGTGGTTGTTATAATCATAGTCGTGGTTATTATAATCATAGTCGTGGTTGTTATAATCATATTCGAGGTTGTTATAATCATGGTCGTGGTTGTTATAATCATAGTCGTGGTTGGTATAATCATGGTCGTTGTTGTTATAATCATGGTCGTGGTTGTTATAATCATAGTCGTGGTTGTTATAATCATGGTCGTGGTTGTTATAATCATGGTCGTGGTTGTTATAATCATGGTCGTTCTTTGTTATAATCATATTCGTGGTTATTATAAACATGGTCGTGGATTTATTATAATCATGGTGCATTGGATTTATAATCATGGTCGTGGTTATTATAATCATAGTCGTGGTTGTTATAATCATGGTCGTGGTTGTTATAATCATAGGCATGGTTGATATAATTATGGTCGTGGTTGTTACAATCATAGTCGTGATTGCTATTATCATAGTCGTGGTTGTTATAATCATGGTCGTAGTTGTTATAATCATAGTCGTGGTTGTTATAATCATGGTTGTGGTTATGATCTTAATCGTAGTTGTTATAATCATGGTCGTGGCTGTTATAATCATAGTTGTGGTTGTTATAATCATAGTCATCGTTGTTTCAATCATATTTGTGGTTGTTATAATCATGGTCGTGGTTGTTATAATCATGGTCGTGGTTGTTATAATCATAGTCGTGGTTATTATAATCATAGTCGTGGTTGTTATAATCATATTCGAGGTTGTTATAATCATGGTCGTGGTTGTTATAATCATGAGGTCGTGGATTTGTTATAATCATAGTCGTGGTTGATATATTCATGGTCGTGGTTGTTATAATCATAGTCGTGGTTGTTATAATCGTGGTCGTGGTTGTTATAATCATAGTCGTGGTTGTTATAATCATGGTCGTGGTTGTTATAATCATGGTTGTGGTTGTCATAATCATAGTCGAGGTTGCTATAATCATGGTGGTGGTTGTTATATTCATAGTCGCGGTTGTTATAATCTTGGCCGTGGTTGTAATAATCATAGTCATGGTTGCTATAATCATGGCCGTGGTTGTTATAATCATGGTCGTGCTTGTTATAATCATGATCGTGGTTGTTATAATCATCTTCGTGGTTGTTATAATCATGGTTGTGGTTATGATCTTAATCGTATTTGTTATAATCATGGTCGTGGTTGTTATAATCATAGTTGTGGTTATAATCATAGTCATGGTTGTTATAATCATATTTGTGGTTGTTAGAATCATGGTCGTGGTTGTTATAATCATGGTCGTGGTTGTTATAATTATGGCCGTGGTTGTTATAATCATAGTCGTGGTTGCTATATAATCATATTCGTGGTTGTTATAATCCTGGTCGTGGTTGTTATAATTATGGTCGTGGTTGTTATAATCATAGTCGTGGTTGTTATAATCATGGTCTTGGTTGATATAATCATAGTCGTGGTTGTTACAATCGTGATCGTGGTTGCTATAATCA
>NW_024739403.1:11249900-11267799 GCF_018991925.1 Homarus americanus
CGTGGTTGCAATAATCATGGTCGTGTTTGTTATAATCATGGTTTTGGTTGTTATAATCATCTTCGTGGTTGTTATAATCATGGTCGTTGTTGTTATAATCATAGTCGTGGTTGTTATAATCATGGTCGTGGTTGTTATAATGAGAGTCGTGGTTTTTATAATCATAGTCGTGGTTGTTATAATCATGGTCGTTGTTGTTATAATCATGGTCGTTGTTGTTATAATCATAGTCGTGGTTGTTATAATCATGGTCGTGGTTGTTATAATCATGGTCGTGGTTGTTATAATCATGGTCGTTCTTTGTTATAATGATATTCGTGGTTATTATAAACATGGTCGTGGTTGTTATAATCATGGTCGTGGTTTTTATAATCATGGTCGTGGTTATTATAATCATAGTCGTGGTTATTATAATCATGGTCGTGGTTGTTATATTCATAGGCATGGTAGATATAATTATGGTCGTGGTTGTTACAATCATAGTCGTGATTGTTATTATCATAGTCGTCGTTGTTATAATCATGGTCGTGGTTGTTATAATCATAGTCGTGGTTGTTATAATCATGGTTGTGGTTATGATCTTAATCGTAGTTGTTATAATCATGAATGGTAACATTGCCAGTCTCATAGTTCGTTTCATTTATAAATCTTGTCGCGGCTAATTTCGCCGTCATCTTTGATTGGTGCCAATCATCTTCGTGGTTGTTATAATCATGGTCGTGTTTGTTATAATCATGGTCGTGGTTGTTATAATGATATTCGTGGTTATTTTAAACATGTTCGTGGTTGTTATAACCATGGTCGTGTTTTTTATAATCATGGTCGTGGTTGTTATATTCATTGTCGTGGTTATTATAATCATGGTCGTGGTTGTTATAATCATATTCTTGGTTGTTATAATCATGGTTGTGGTTATGATCATAATCGTAGTTGTTATAATCATGGTCGTGGGTGTTATAATCATTGTCGTGGTTGTTCTAATCATTGACGTGGTTGTAATAATCATGATCGTGTTTGTTATAATCATGCTTTTGGTTATTGTAATCATAGTCGTGGTTGTTTTAATCACAGTCGTGGTTGTTGTAATCATGGTCGTGGTTGTTATAATCATGGTCGTGGTTGTTATAATCATGGTCGTGGTTGTTATAATCATACACGAGGTTGTTATAATCATGGTGGTGGTTGTTGTAATCATAGTCGTGGTTGTTATAATCATGGCCGTGGTTGTAATAATCATAGTCATGGTTGCTATAATCATGGCCGTGGTTGTTATAATCATGGTCGTGCTTGTTATAATCATGGTCTTGGTTGTTATAATCATAGGCGTGGTTGTTATAATCATAGTCGTGGAAGTAATAATCATGGTCGTGTTTGTTGTAATCTTGGTCATGGTTTTTATAATCATAGTCGTGGTTGTTATAATCATAGTCGTGGTTGTTATAATCATCTTCGTGGTTGTTATAATCATGGTCGTGGTTGTTATAATCATTGTCGTGGTTGTTATAATGATATTCGTAGTTATTATAAACATGTTCGTGGTTGTTATAATCATGGTCGTGTTTTTTATAAACAGGGTCGTGGTTGTTATAATCATTGTCGTGGTTATTATAATCATGGTCGTGGTTGTTATAATCATAGTCGTGGTTGTTGTAATCATGGTTGTGGTTATGATCATAATCGTAGTTGTTATAAGCATGGTCGTGGGTGTTATAATCATTGTCGTGGTTGTTCTAATCATTGACGTGGTTGTAATAATCATGGTCATGTTTGTTATAATCATGCTTTTGGTTGTTGTAATCATAGTCGTGGTTGTTATAATCACAGTCGTGGTTGTTGTAATCATGGTCATGATTGTTATAATCATGGTCGTGAATGTTATAATCATAGTCGTGGTTTTTATAATCATGGTCTTGGTTGTTATAATCAGAGTCGTGGTTGTTGTAATCATGGTCGTGGTTGTTATAATCATGGTCGTGGTTGTTATAATCATAGTCGTGGTTGTTATAATCATGGTCGTGGTTGTTATATTCGTGTTTGGTTGATATAACTCTAGTAAGGGTTGTTATAATCGTGAATTAATTGGTTGATGTAATCATAGTAATGGTTGTTATAATCATGGTCGTGGTTGTTATAATCATGGTCGTGGTTGTTATAATCATGGTCTTGGTTGTTATAATCATAGTCGTGGTTGTTATAATCATAGTCGTGGTTGTTATAATCATGGTTGTGGTAATGATCATAGTAGTAGTTATTATGATCATGATCGTGGGTGTTATAATCATTGTCGTGGTTGTTCTAATCATAGTCGTGGTTGTTATAATCATGGTCGTGGTTGTTATAATCATGGTCGTGGTTGTTATAATCATAGCCGTGGTTGTTATAATCAAAGTCGTGGTTGGTATAATCATGGTCGTTTTTGTTATAATCATGGTCGTGGTTGTTATAATCATAGTCGTGGTAGTTATAATCATCTTCGTGGTTGTTATAATCATGGTCGTTGTTGTTATAATCATTGTCGTGGTTGTTATAATCATGGTCGTGGTTGTTATAATGAGAGTCGTGGTTGTTATAATCATAGTCGTGGTTGTTATAACCATGGTCGTTGTTGTTATAATCATGGTCGTGGTTGTTATAATCATAGTCGTGGTAGTTATAAACATGGTCGTGGTGGTTATAATCATGGTCGTGGTTTTTATAATCATGGTCGTGGTTGTTATAATCATAGTCGTGGTTGTTATAATAATGGTCGTGGTTGTTATAATCATAGGCATGGTTGATATAATTATGGTCGTGGTTGTTACAATCATAGTCGTGATTGTTATTATCATAGTCGTGGTTGTTATAATCATGGTCGTGGTTGTTATACTCATAGTCGTGGTTGTTATAATCATGGTTGTTGTTATGATCATAAGCGTAGTTGTTATAATCATGGTCGTGGTTGTTATTATCATATTTGTGGTTGTTATAATCATAGTCATGGTTTTTATAATCATATTTGTGGTTGTTATAATCGCCAATTAATTAATTTATTGTAATCCTTGGTCGTGGTTGATTATAATCATAGTCGTGGATTTGTCATAATAACGTAGTTTGTTATAATCGCTGGTCGTAGTTGTTATAATCATGGTCGTGGGTTTGTTGCCATCATAGTCGTGGTTGTTATAATCGCGAAATGCGTTGTTGTTATAATCATAGTCGTGGATTTATTATAATCAGTAGTCATTGATTGTAATAATCATAGTCATTGATTTGTTATAATCATGGTCGTGGTTGTTATAATTGCAGATTAAGTAGTTGTTATAATCATAGTCGTGGTTGTTATAATCATGGTCGTGGTTGTAATAATCATAGTCGTGGTTGCTATAATCATGGCCGTGGATGTTATAATCATGGTCGTGCTTGTTATAATCATGGTCTTGGTTGTTATAATCATAGTCGTGGTTGTTATAATCATAGTCGTGGTTGTTATAATCATGGTCGTGTTTGATATAATCATGGTTTTGGATGTTGAAATCATAGTCGTGGTTGTTATAATCACAGTCGTGGTTGTTATAATCATGGTCGTGAATGTTATAATCATAGTCGTGGTTTTTAAAATCATGGTCTTGGTTGTTATAATCATAGTCGTGGTTGTTGTAATCATGGTCGTGGTTGTTATAATCATGGTCGTGGTTGTTATAATCATAGTCGTGGTTGTTATAATCATGGTCGTGGTTGTTATAATCATGGTCGTGGTTGTTATAATCATGGTCGAGGGTGTTATAATCATAGTCGTGTTTGTTATAATCATAGTCGTGGTTGTTATAATCATCTTCGTGGTTGTTATAATCATGGTCGTGGTTGTTATAATCATCGTCGTGGTTGTTATAATGATATTCGTGGATATTATAAACATGGTAGTGGTTGTTATAATCATGGTCGTGTTTTTTATAATCATGGTCGTGGTTCATATAATCATAGTCGTGGTTGTTATAATCATGGTTGTGGTCATGATCATAATCGTAGTTGTTATAATCATAGTCGTGGGTGTTATAATCATTGTCGTGGTTGTTATAATCATGGTTGTGGTAATGATCAAAGTAGTAGTTGTTATGATCATGGTCGTGGGTGTTATAATCATTGTCGTGGTTGTTATAATCATAGTCGTGGTTGTTATAATCATGGTCGTGGTTGTTATAATAATGGTCGTGGTTGTTATAATCATAATCGTGATTGTTATTATCTTAGTCGTGGTTGTTATAATTGTTAGATGTTCTGGGTAATAAGTTCTATATACAGGAGAGAACACAAACACCTGTATAGTTTTGTAGGTTCGGTTTACTGGATTAGAGTATGTACACAGAGGTGGATAGCACTGCTCCCTAGCTAAGGTCCTGGTCAACTACCATAGACGACGTATGGCAAGTGATACATTAGCAGCTTCCATACGTGTAGCTGATAATTAGCGTGTGGGATATAGGTAATAACGTTATACGCTGCTAGCAGAGCTGAATAAATATCGTGACACATACATAATATACATACATACATAATCCAGCATACATAATATACATACACCTCCTCCCCTATACGCTCATAATCTTGAGCGGACCCAGCACTATTCTGGATCCGTTCTGAGCGTCGAGGGACTTCATCACTGGGAAAGAATTATGGGGCTTAACGCAGGTGGCAGCAGAAGGCGACAGTGTTACAGGACGGAGAAAACTGGCGGTTCCTCCACCACACACACGACCACTGGGTAACCACACCTGGTAGTCCCGTGACCTACAGAGACCCATGACTACGCCCACTTTGTCCCAACGTAGGGAGGTCGGGTCCTGAACATGGACTTGAGTGCCGACACTCAACCTGGGGAGAGAACGGGCGTGGTCGTTGTAGCGGGCGACGACGTCTTGAACACGTTCGACGGCTCGGCGATCACAATCCTCTGTCTTGGCCTGCCACTCCTTGGAGAAGGATTGAGGGTGAGCAGGGACACAAGAACGAAGGGGGCGTCCATACAAGACCTGGGCAGGGGAGCGTCCGGTGTAGTTAGGTGTGTTGCGGAGTTCAAGAAGACCCCGGTCGAAGGCCTCGCAGTCAATATTCCCAAAAGGGGCCACCTTAAGGATGAGGTGCTTCAAGGATTTGACAGCAGCCTCAGCGTGGCCGTTGGACTGCAGGTAATGGGGCGATGACAACACATGCCGGACTCCCCATCGGTCAAGGAACGCAGCAAAGTCCCGGCTTGTGAACTGAGGCCCTCCGTCGGTTCGCAGGCGTACAGGAACGCCCACGTCACGGAAGTAGTGGCGGAACTTGCTGATGGTGGCGGCAGACGTCGTGTCATTACCACCCTTGATGACAACCGGCCAACCAGAGAGACGGTCGACGATAACCAGGAAGGACTTTCCTGACACACAGAAAAAGTCGGCCGACACAGACTCAAAGGGGCGGGTGGGGTTGTCGTCACTCATGAAGGGTACCTGCTGCTGGTTGGGTTGTAATACGTGGCAGGGCTTACACACCTGGACAGCATTAGAGATGTCGGGGTCGATGCCAGGCCGGAACACAGTCTGTCGTGCACGTCGTTTGGTGGCCTCAGCTCCACGGTGACTGTCGTGAAGGCGAGCCAAGGCGTGGGGACGTGATGCAGCAGGGACAACTACCGAAGGAGAGGTGTCACTGGCCAGAGGTAGGGGTAGGGCGGCAGCAGGGTAGTTGCTGCTCCCTTCGTGCACCCTGTTCGCGTGTCTTACCTCAAGAATAGGTTTGGGGAAGTCCTGGGAGATGATGGCCAACTCTTGACAATGTCTGTAGGACAGCAAGGGAGTCGGGACACCATTATGCACGTCAATCCAGGCCTGACACGACCTGTTGCCAAAGGTGACATGTGCATAGAGTGAACCCAGGGCTGGGGCCATCTGTGAACCATCTGCCATGACGCAGAGGTCCTCGGGAGGCGGTCCTAGATCGCTTGGAGAGAGCCCCAAGCATCGCAAATGCTGGGGACCGATGACTGTAGCATTAGCGCCGGTGTCGGGCAGCATCTGAAGACGGGATGACACGCCGCCGTAGGTCACGATGACGCTGATGTACTGGGGGACTTTGGTCCTGGGATGCGAGGAGTACACCCTCCTAAAATGGGTCGGGCTTTGTCCAGGGTCGTCGTGCCTCTGATTTGGCGACTGTGGGCGGCCCTCACTGGTAGAAGGGCGCCGAAGCTTCCGCCGACGCTGTCCCATGGGTTCGTGGGTAGGGCAACACTTGTCATAGTGGCCCAGACGACCGCACACATTGCACTGTACGTACTTAGCTGGGCACCGCACTGTGAGCGACCAGTGGCCCATACGGTCACAACTGTTGCAGGTAGACTGAGCAGCTGGACACACCTGTGTTCCGTGCTGCTTACCACAGTTGTTACAAAATGAACCGGGCGTGGGCGTGGTGGGCGAAGGCGTAGGAGCGGACTTCTTGTCCTTCTTGTACCGGGACACAGCGCGTACAGCTGTAGGGGGAGCTCGGATGGCAGAGGTGGCACACCTGGCAGCCTCATAGGAGCGACATATCGTCAACACATCCTGAAGAGAGGAGGAAGAGTCGAGGGAGGTGAGGCGTTGGACAAGTTCCTCGTCCTTAACGCCCATCAGGATCACCTGCTTCAACTGGGTCTCCTCGCACTGCTGGTGGTGGCCTAAACATATATCTACCTCTTCCGAGGCTCTCTTAAGACGTACATAAAAAGCGTCAAAAGACTCACCCTCCATCTGTCTGCAGCTAAGCAATTCCCTCCTGCGCAGAGCTTCATTCTGCTGTCCTTTGATGTGCCGTTGTAGAACGTCCAGTACCTCCTCTACGGACAGCGAAGAGGTTGGGGGTACCTGCAACGTATGTTCTAAGACACGCTGAACTTCCAAGGACAGGCACATACGCAGCTGGATGAGTTGTTTAGGCTGTGACAAACTCTGGAGATCCACCATTGTAGCATAATCAGCCCACCGCCGCCGCCATTCGCGAAAAGTCTGGAAATTTACATCAGGCTCCAGCATGGGCGGTGTTTGAGCTGCTGCTTTAGGTGGGGCTGGGGGGCGTGAAGGAAGCATGGATGAGGTATCTGAACCATTCAGTACCGAGGCAGTGTTAGAGCCAGGGGCTTGGTTAACAGTGAGGCGAGATATCAAGGCTTCAAGCCGTGCACTGTCTTCCATTCTCCGTTGGTGGTCTCGTTCTGCCTCTGCTTGCCTTCTGTGCTCATCCGCCAAACGTCTGTGAGCTTCATCCTCGCGTCTCTCATCTCTCATAAACTTCATTAAGGCAATTATCTCTGGAGATAACGCTGAATGTTGAGGTGAAGGGCTGCGCGATGTTGTGGGAGCTGGGCCGGCCTGGTCATCCATCTCTGGGGGACTATCATCCGCTTGACTCATCCAGGCGCTGGGTCCACGGCTACGTACGGCATGAGACATAACTACTTTATCTGTGTACTGTGTCTCAAATCAGTGTTGACCGGTCAGCCCGTCGTATCAACAAGATTTCAGACAAAAAAATTTAATTCAATACACAGATAAGTAGGTTATATATAAAAAATATATATAATGAAGCCGCGCGGTCAGCAAGTGTTAGTACATGTATGTGTGTGTGTCCCAGGCAGGCAGAGCGTCTCGCCCCAGCTGTGAGGGGGGGTGGAGGCGGCGCTGTGAGGGAGGGGGGTGTAGATAGGAGTAGCTCAGTCGCTCTCTGTAAACGGTCAGAGGAGGGTGCGCTGAGCTCTACACCCCACAAATGCCCAGAACATGCCGTATACCTTGGGAATCCGTTCGAACAAGGTCACACATGAATGGCACGAAACACACAATGCACTAAACACTTCACAGAAAATCACTGTCACGCTGACACTGCTCAGTTGCACGATGCCGAGGATGACGCGGTTGACGCAGGCGGGGGATCCATCAGCTAAACTTTCCTGAGCTTGCACTAATCACTCGTAATAATCCGGTAAAACTACGCACTGCGCCATGTTAGTGTTCTGCGATAATAGGATTCTGCCCAGGGAAAACACAAGCTTACCTGTATAGTTTGTAGGTTCGGTTTACTGGATTAGGTATGTACACAGAAAGTGGATAACACTGCTCTAGCTAAGGTCTGGTCAACTACCATAGACGACGTATGGCAAGTGATACATTGGCAGCTTCATACGTCGCCGGGCACGATAATTAAGCGTGTTGGGATATGGTAATAACATTGCCACACGCTGCTAGCTAGGCTGAATAAATATAAATGGAGCACATACATAATATACATACATAATACATAATCCAGCATACATAATATACATACAATAATCATAGTCGTGTTTGTTATAATCATAGTCGTGGTTGTTATAATCATGGTTGTGGTAATGATCAAAGTAGTAGTTGTTATGATCATGGTCGTGGGTGTTATAATCATTGTCGTGGTTGTTCTAATCATAGTCGTGGTTGTTATAATCATAGTCGTGGTTGATATAATCATGGTCGTTTTTCTTATAATCATAGTCGTGGTTGTTATAATCATGGTCGTGGTTGTTATAATGTGAGTCGTGTTTGTTATAACCATAGTCGTGGTTGTTATAATCATGGTCGTTGTTGTTATAATCATGGTCGTGGTTCTTATAATCATAGTCGTGGTTGTTATAATCATCTTCGTGGTTGTTATAATCATGGTCGTGGTTGTTATAATCATGGTCGTTCGTTGTTATAATCATATTCGTGTTTATTATAAACATGGTCGTGGTTGTTATAATCATGGTCGTGGTTGTTATAATCATGGTCGTTCGTTGTTATAATCATATTCATGGTTGTTATAAACATGGTCGTGGTTGTTATAATAATAGCCATGGTTGATATAATTATGGTCGTGGTTGTTACAATCATAGTCGTAATTGTAATTATCATAGTCGTGGTTGCTATAATCATGGTCGTGGCTGTTATAATCATAGTCGTGGTTGTTATAATCATGGTTGTGGTTATGATCTTAATCGTAGTTGTTATAATCATGGTCGTGGTTGTTATAATCATAGTTGTGGTTGTTATAATCCTAGTCATGGTTGTTATAATCATATTTGTGGTTGTTATAATCATGGTCGTGCTTGTTATAATCATGGTCGTGGTTGTTATAATCATAGTCGTGGTTGTTATAATCATAGTCGTGGTTGTTATAATCATATTCGTGGTTGTTATAATCATGGTCGTGGTTGTTATAATCATGATCGTGGTTGTTATAATCATAGTCGTGGTTGTTATAATCGAGAGGTACGTAGTTGTTATAATCATAATTAGGTAGTTTACATTACAATCGGTAGTGGAGTAGTTGTTATAATCATAGTCGTGGTTGTTATAATCATGAAGTCGTGCTTGTTATAATCATGGTCTTGGTTGTTATAATCATAGTCGATGGTTGTTATAATCATACGTGGTTGTTATAATCATGTTGGGTGTTTGTTGTAATCTTGGTAATGGTTGTTATAATCATAGTCGTGGTTGTTTTTTAATCATAGTCGTGGTTGTTATAATCATCTTCGTGGTTGTTATAATCATGGTCGTGGTTGGTATAACCGTAATTAGAGTGAGTTGTTATAATCATAGTCGTGGTTGTTATAATCATAGTCTTGATTGTTATAATCATGGTTGTGGTTATGATCATAGTAGTAGTTGTTTTAATCATTGTCGTGGGTGTTATAATCATTGTCGTGGTTGTTCTAATCATAGTCGTGGTTGTTATAATCATAGTCGTGGTTGTTATAATCATAGTCGTGGTTGTTATAATCATAGTCGTGGTTGTTATAATCATCTTCGTGGTTGTTATATTCATGGTCGTGGTTGTTATAATCATGGTCGTGGTTGTAATAATCATGGTCGTGGTTGTTATAATCATGGTCGTGGTTGTTATAATCATGGTCATGGTTGTTATAATCATAATTAAGTTTGTTATAATCATTAGAAGTAGTTTGTTATAATCATGAGTAGTGTTTGTTGTAATCTTGGTAATGGTATTTATAATCATAGTCGTGGTTGTTTTAATCATAGTCGTGGTTGTTATAATCATCTTCGTTGTTGTTATAATCATGGTCGTGGTTGTTATAACCATGGTCGTGGTTATTATAATCATGGTCGTGGTTGTTATAATCATAGTCGTGGTTGTTATAATCATGGTTGTGGTTATGATCATAATCGTAGTTGTTATAATCATGGTCCTGGGTGTTATAATCATTGTCGAGGTTGTTCTAATCATTGACGTGGTTGCAATAATCATGGTCCTGTTTGTTAGAATCATGGTTTTGGTTGTTATAATCATCTTCGTGGTTGTTATAATCATGGTCGTTGTTGTTATAATCATAGTCGTGGTTGTTACAATCGTGTTCGTGGTTGTTATAATCATAGTCGTGGTTGTTATAATCATGGTCGTGCTTATTATAATCATGGTCTTCGTTGTTATAATCATAGTCGTGGTTGTTATAATCATTCGTGGTTGTTATAATCATGGTCGTGTTTGTTGTAATCTTGGTAATGGTTGTTATAATCATAGTCGTGGTTGTTTTAATCATAGTCGTGGTTGTTATAATCATCTTCGTTGTTGTTATAATCATGGTCGTGGTTGTTATAACCATGGTCGTGGTTATTATAATCATGGTCGTGGTTGTTATAATCATAGTCGTGGTTGTTATAATCATGGTTGTGGTTATGATCATAATCGTAGTTGTTATAATCATGGTCACCGGGTGTTATAATCTTGTCGAGGTTGTTCTAATCATTGACGTGGTTTGCAATAATCATGGTCGTGTTTTGTTATAATCATGGTTTTGGTTGTTATAATCATCTCGTGGTTGTTATAATCATGGTCGTTGTTGTTATAATCATAGTCGTGGTTGTTATAATCATGAATTAAATGGTTCTTATAATCATAGTCGTGGTTGTTATAATCATCTTCGTGGTTGTTATAATCATGGTCGTAGTTGTTATAATCATGGTCGTTCGTTGTTATAATCATATTCGTGGTTATTATTAACATGGTCGTGGTTGTTATAATCATGGTCGTGGTTTTTATAATCATAGGCATGGTTGATATAATTATGGTCGTGGTTCTTACAATCATAGTTGTGATTGTTATTATCATAGTCGTGGTTGTTATAATCATGGTCGTGGTTGTTATAATCATTGTCGTGGTTGTTATAATCATGGTTGTGGTTATGATCATAATCGTAGTTATTATAATCATTGTCGTGGTTGTTATAATCATGGTCTTGGTTGTTATAATCATAGTCGTGGTTGTTATAATCATAGTCGTGGTTGTTATAATCATGGTCGTTGTTGTTATAATCATATTCGTGGTTATTATAAACATAGTCGTGGATTTGGTATAATCATGGTCGTTGTTGACCTAATCATGGTCGTGGTTGTTATAATCATAGTCGTGGTTGTTATAATCATGGTCGTGGATTTGATTATAATCATGGTCGTGGTTGTTATAATCATGGTCGTTCTTTGTTATAATCATATTCGTGGTTATTATAAACGTAATTAAGTGGTTGTTATAATCATGGTCGTGGTTTTTATAATCATGGTCGTGGTTGTTATAATCATAGTCGTGGTTGTTATAATTATGGTCGTGGTTGTTATAATCATAGGCATGGTTGATATAATTATGGTCGTGGTTCTTACAATCATAGTCGTGATTGTTATTATCATAGTCGTGGTTGTTATAATCATAGTCGTGGCTGTTATAATCATAGTCGTGGTTGTTATAATCATGGTTGTGGTTATGATCTTAATCGTAGTTGTTATAATCATGGTTGTGGTTGTTATAATCATAGTTGTGGTTGTTATAATCATAGTCATGGTTGTTATAATCATATTTGTGGTTGTTATAATCATGGTCGTGGTTGTTATAATCATGGTCGTGGTTGTTATAATCATGGTCTTGGTTATTATAATCATATTCGTGGTTGTAATAGTCATAGTCGTAGGTGTTATAATCATGGTTTTGGTTATGATCATAGTCGTAGTTGTTATAATCATGGTGGTGTGTGTTATGCTCATGGTCGTGGTTGTTATTATAATGGTCGTGGTTGTTATAATCATAGTCGTGGTTGTTATAATCATGGTCGTGGTTGTTATAATCATGGTCGTGGTTGTTATAATCATGGTCGTGGTTGTTATAATCATAGTCGAGGTTGCTATAATCATGGTGGTGGTTGTTATATTCATAGTCGCGGTTGTTATAATCATGGCCGTGGTTGTAATAATCATAGTCATGGTTGCTATAATCATGGCCGAGGTTGTTATAATCATGGTCGTGCTTGTTATAATCATGGTCTTGGTTGTTATAATCATAGTCGTGGTTGTTATAATCATAGTCGTGGTTGTTATAATCATGGTCGTGTTTGTTGTAATCTTGGTCATGATTGTTATAATCATAGTCGTGGTTATTATAATCATCGTCGTGGTTGTTATAATCATCTTCGTGGTTGTTATAATCATGGTCGTGTTTGTTATAATCATGGTCGTGGTTGTTATAATGATATTCGTGGTTATTTTAAACATGTTCGTGGTTGTTATAACCATGGTCGTGTTTTTTATAATCATGGTCGTGGTTGTTATATTCATTGTCGTGGTTATTATAATCATGGTCGTGGTTGTTATAATCATAGTCTTGGTTGCTATAATCATGGTTGTGGTTATGATCATAAGCGTAATTGTTATAATCATGGTCGTGGGTGTTATAATCATTGTCGTGGTTGTTCTAATCATTGACGCGGTTGTAATAATCATGATCGTGTTTGTTATAATCATGCTTTTGGTTATTGTAATCATAGTCGTGGTTGTTATAATCACAGTCGTGGTTGTTGTAATCATGGTCGTGGTTGTTATAATCATGGTCGTGAATGTTATAATCATAGTCGTGGTTTTTATAATCATGGTCTTGGTTGTTATAATCATAGTCGTGGTTATTATAATCATGGTCGTGGTTGTTATAATCATGGTCGTGGTTGTTATAATCATAGTCGTGGTTGTTATAATCATGGTCGTGGTTGTTATATTCATGGACATAATTGATGTAATCATAGTAAAGGTTGTTATAATCATGGTCGAGGTTGTTATAATCATGGTCGTGGTTGTTATAATCATAGTCGTGATTGTTATTATCTTAGTCGTGGTTGTAACAATCATGGTCGTGGTTGTTATATTCATGGACGTGCTTGTTATATTCATGGAAGTGCTTGATGTAATCACAGTAAAGGTTGTTATAATCATAGTCGTGGTTCTTATAATCATGGTTGTGGTAATGATCATAGTAGTAGTTGTTATGATCATGGTCGTGGGTGTTATAATCATAGTCGTGGTTGTTATAATCATGGTCGTGGTTGTTATAATCATAGTCGTGGTTGTTACAATCGTGGTCGTTTTTGTTATGATCATAGTCGTGGTTGTTATAATCATGGTCGTGCTTGTTATAATCATGGTCTTGGTTGTTATAATCATAGTCGTGGTTGTTATAATCATGGTCGTGGTTGTTATAATCATAGACATGGTTGATATAATTATGGTCGTGGTTGTTACAATCATAGTCGCGATTGTTATTATCATAGTCGTGGTTGTTATAATCATGATCGTGGTTGTTATAATCATCTTTGTGGTTGTTATAATCATGGTTGTGGTTATGATCTTAATCGTATTTGTTATAATCATGGTCGTGGTTGTTATAATCATAGTTGTTGTTATAATCATTGTCATGGTTGTTATAATCATGTTTGTGGTTGTTAGAATCATGGTCGTGCTTGTTATAATCATGGTCGTGGTTGTTATAATCATGGCCGTGGTTGTTATAATCATAGTCGTGGTTGCTATATAATCATATTCGTGGTTGTAATAATCCTGGTCGTGGTTGTTATAATTATGGTCGTGGTTGTTATAATCATAGTCGTGGTTGTTATAATCATGGTCTTGGTTGATATAATCATAGTCGTGGTTGTTACAATCGTGATCGTGGTTGCTATAATCAGACGTGGTTGTTATAATCATAGTCGTGGTTGTTATAATCATGGTCGTTTTTGTTATAATCATAGTCGTGGTTGTTATAATCATAGTCGTGGTTGTTATAATCATGTTCGTGTTTGTTGTAATCTTGTTAATGGTTATTATAATCATAGTCGTGGTTGTTTTAATCATAGTCGTGGTTGTTATAATCATCTTCGTGGTTGTTATAATCATGGTCGTGGTTGTTATAACCATGGTCGTGGTTATTATGATCATGGTCGTGGTTGTTATAATCATAGTAGCGGTTGTTATAATCATGGTTGTGGTTATGATCATAATCGTAGTTATAATCATGGTCGTGGGTGTTATAATCATTGTCGAGGTTGTTCTAATCATTGACGTGGTTGCAATAATCATGGTCGTGTTTGTTATAATCATGGTTTTGGTTGTTATAATCATCTTCGTGGTTGTTATAATCATGGTCGTTGTTGTAATAATCATAGTCGTGGTTGTTATAATCATGGTCGTGGTTGTTATAATGAGAGTCGTGGTTTTTATAATCATAGTCGTGATTGTTATAATCATGTTCGTTCTTTGTTATAATCATATTCGTGGTTATTATAAACATGGTCGTGGTTGTTATAATCATGGTGGTGGTTTTTATAATCATGGTCGTGGTTGTTATAATCATAGTCGTGGTTGTTATAATCATGGTCGTGTGTTATAATCATAGGCATGGTTGATATAATTATGGTCGTGGTTGTTACAATCATAGTCGTGATTGTTATTATCATAGTCGTGGTTGATATAATCATGATCGTGGTTGTTATAATCATCTTCGTGGTGGTTATAATCATGGTTGTGGTTTTGATCTTAATCGTAGTTGTTATAATCATGGTCGTGGTTGTTATAATCATAGTTGTGGTTGTTATAATCATAGTCATGGTTGTTATAATCATATTTGTGGTTGTTATAATCATGGTCGTGTTTGTTATAATCATGGTCGTTGTTGTTATAATCATAGTCGTGGTTGTTATAATCATGGTCGTGGTTGTTATAATCATGGTCGTGGTTGTTATAATCATGGTCGTTCTTTGTTATAATCATATTCGTGGTTATTATAAACATGGTCGTGGTTGTTATAATCAAGGTCGTGGATTTATAATCATGGTCGTGGTTATTATAATCATAGTCGTGGTTGTTATAATCATGGTCGTGGTTGTTATAATCATAGGCATGGTTGATATAATTATGGTCGTGGTTGTTACAATCATAGTCGTGATTGCTATTATCATAGTCGTTGTTGTTATAATCATGGTCGTGGTTGTTATAATCATGGTCGTGGTTGTTATAATCATAGTCGTGGTTGTTATAATCATAATCATGGTCGTATAATCATAATCGTGGTTGTTATAATCATGGTTTGTTATAATCATGGTCGTGGTTGTTATAATCATGGTCGTGGTTGTTATAATCATGGTCGTGTTATTATAATCATGGTCGTGGTTGTTATAATCATGGTCGTGGTTGTTATAATCATAGTCGTGGTTGTTATAATCATGGTCGTGGTTGTTATAATCATGGTCGTTCTTGTTATAATCATATTCGTGGTTATTATAAACATGGTCGTGGTTGTTATAATCATGGTCGTGGATTTATAATCATGGTCGGTTATTATAATCATAGTCGTGGTTGTTATAATCATGGTCGTGGTTGTTATAATCATAGGCATGGTTGATATAATTATGGTCGTGGTTGTTACAATCATAGTCGTGATTGCTATTATCATAGTCGTGGTTGTTATAATCATGGTCGTGGTTGTTATAATCATAGTCGTGGTTGTTATAATCATGGTTGTGGTTATGATCTTAATCGTAGTTGTTATAATCATGGTCGTGGCTGTTATAATCATAGTTGTGGTTGTTATAATCATAGTCATCGTTGTTTAATCATATTTGTGGTTGTTATAATCATGGTCGTGGTTGTTATAATCATGGTCGTGGTTGTTATAATCATAGTCGTGGTTATTATAATCATAGTCGTGGTTGTTATAATCATATTCGAGGTTGTAATAATCATGGTCGTGGTTGTTATAATCATGGTCGTGGTTGTTATAATCATAGTCGTGGTTGATATATTCATGGTCGTGGTTGTTATAATCATAGTCGTGGTTGTTATAATCGTGGTCGTGGTTATTTATAATCATAGTCGTGGTTTGTTATAATCATGGTCGTGGTTGTTATAATCATGGTCGTGGTTGTTATAATCATAGTCGAGGTTGCTATAATCATGGTGGTGGTTGTTATATTCATAGTCGCGGTTGTTATAATCATGGCCGTGGTTGTAATAATCATAGCCATGGTTGCTATAATCATGGCCGTGGTTGTTATAATCATGGTCGTGCTTGTTATAATCATGGTCTTGGTTGTTATAATCATAGTCGTGGTTGTTATAATCATAGTCGTGGTTGTTATAATCATGGTCGTGTTTGTTGTAATCTTGGTCATGGTTGTTATAATCATAGTCGTGGTTGTTATTATCTTAGTCGTGGTTGTAACAATCATGGTCGTGGTTGTTATATTCATGGACGTGCTTGTTATATTCATGGACGTGCTTGATGTAATCACAGTAAAGGTTGTTTTAATCATAGTCGTGGTTCTTATAATCATGGTTGTGGTAATGATCATAGTAGTAGTTGTTATGATCATGGTCGTGGGTGTTATAATCATAGTCGTGGTTGTTATAATCATGGTCGTGGTTGTTATAATCATAGTCGTGGTTGTTACAATCGTGGTCGTTTTTGTTTTGATCATAGTCGTGGTTGTTATAATCATGGTCGTGCTTGTTATAATCATGGTCTTGGTTGTTATAATCATAGTCGTGGTTGTTATAATCATGGTCGTGGTTGTTATAATCATAGACATGGTTGATATAATTATGGTCGTGGTTGTTACAATCATAGTCGTGATTGTTATTATCATAGTCGTGGTTGTTATAATCATGATCGTGGTTGTTATAATCATCTTCGTGGTTGTTATAATCATGGTTGTGGTTATGATCTTAATCGTATTTGTTATAATCATGGTCGTGGTTGTTATAATCATAGTTGTGGTTATAATCATAGTCATGGTTGTTATAATCATATTTGTGGTTGTTAGAATCATGGTCGTGGTTGTTATAATCATGGTCGTGGTTGTTATAATTATGGCCGTGGTTGTTATAATCATAGTCGTGGTTGCTATATAATCATATTCGTGGTTGTTATAATCCTGGTCGTGGTTGTTATAATTATGGTCGTGGTTGTTATAATCATAGTCGTGGTCGTTATAATCATGGTCTTGGTTGATATAATCATAGTCGTGGTTGTTACAATCGTGATCGTGGTTGCTATAATCATTGACGTGGTTGTTATAATCATAGTCGTGGTTGTTATAATCATGGTCGTTTTTGTTATAATCATAGTCGTGGTTGTTATAATCATAGTCGTGGTTGTTATAATCATGTTCGTGTTTGTTGTAATCTTGTTAATGGTTATTATAATCATAGTCGTGGTTGTTTTAATCATAGTCGTGGTTGTTATAATCATGGTCGTGGTTGTTATAATCATAGTCGTGGTTGTTATAATCATGGTTGTGGTTGTTATAATCATGGTCGTGGTTATTATAATCATGGTCGTGGTTGTTATAATCATAGTCGTGGTTGTTATAATCATGGTTGTGGTTATGATCATAATCGTAGTTATAATCATGGTCGTGGGTGTTATAATCATTGTCGAGGTTGTTCTCATCATGGTCGTGGGTGTTATAATCATTGTCGAGGTTGTTCTAATCATTGACTTGGTTGCAATAATCATGGTCGTGTTTGTTATAATCATGGTTTTGGTTGTTATAATCATCTTCGTGGTTGTT
>NW_024739403.1:11267899-11276972 GCF_018991925.1 Homarus americanus
ACAACCACGACCATGATTATAACAACCACGACTATGATTATAACAACCACGACCATGATTATAACCACCACGACCATGATTACTTCATCCACTACTATAATTATAACAGCCACGAATATGATTATAACAACCACGACCATGATTATAACAACCACGACCATGATTATAACAACGACTATGATTATAACAACCACGACTATGATTATAACAACCACCACCATGATTATATCAACCACGACTATGATTATAAAAATCACGACTATGATTATAACAACCAAGACCATGATTATAACAACCACGACCATGATTATAACAACCACGGCCATAATTATAACAACCACGACTATGATTATATCAACCACGACCATGATTATAACAACCACGGTTATGATTATAACAACCACGACTATGATTATAACAACCAAGACCATGATTATAACAACCACGACAATGATGATAACAACGTCGACCATGATTATAACAACCACGAATATGATTATAACAACCACGACTATGATTATAGGAACCACGACTATGATTCTAACACCCACGACCATGATTATAATAACCACGACTATGATTATAACAACCACGACCATGATTATAACAACCACGACCATGATTATAACAACCACGACCATGATAATAACAATCACGACTATGATTTTAACAACCACGACCATGATTATAACAACCACGACCATGATTATAACAACCATGACCATGATTATAACAACCACGACCATGATTATAGCAACCACGACTCTGATAACAACAATCACGACTATGATTATAACAACCACGACCATGATTATATCAAACGCGCCCATGATTATAACAACCACGAGCATGATTATAATAAATATAACAACCACGACCATGATTATAACAACCACGACTATAATTATAACAACCACGACTATGATTTTAACAACCACGTCCATGATTATAACAACCACGATTATGATTATAACAACCACGACCATGATTATAACAACCACGACCATGATTATATTAACCACGACTATGATCATAACAACCACGACCATGACTATAACAACTACGACCATTATTATAACATCCACGACTATGATTATAACAACCACCACCATGATTATAACAACCACGAGTATAATGATAACAACGTCGACCATGATTATAACAACCACGAATATGATTATAACAATCACGACCATGATTATAACAACCACGAATATGATTATAACAACCACGACCATGATTATAATAACCACGACTATGATTATAACAACCACGACCATGATTATAACAACCACGACCATGATTATAAACAAACTACGACCATGATAATAACAATCACACTCATGATTATAACAAACTACGACCATGATTATAAATAAACTACATTCAAGAATATAACAAACTACTTAATTGGCGATTATAACAACCACGACCATGATTATAACAACCACGACCATGATATTAAACAATCACAACTATGATTATAACAACCACGACCATGACATAACAACCACAACCATGACTCAAACGCCTGATTATAACAACTACGACCATGACATAACAAATATAACAACTACGACCATGATTATAACATCCACGACTATGATTATAACAACCATGACTATGACAACAACCACGACCATGATTATAACAACCACGACTATGATTATAACAACCACGACCATGATTATAACAACCACGACCATGATTATAACTTCCACGACTATGATTATAACAACCACGACCATGATTATAACAACCACGACCATGATTACAACATCCACGACTATGATTATAACAGCAACGACTATGATTATAAAAACTGCGACCATGATTATAACAACTATGACCATTATTATAACAACCACGACTATGATTATAACAACCACGACCAAGATTACAACAACCACGACTATGATTATAACAACCACGACTATGATTATAACAACCAAGACCATGATTATAACAACCACGACCATGATTATTACATCACCGGCCACGATTATAACAACCACGACTATGATTATAACATCCACGACCATGATTATAACAATCACGAATACGATTATAACAACCACGACCATGATTATGATAACCACGACTATGATTATAACAACCACGACCATGATTATAACAACCACGACCATGATTATAACAACCACGACTATGATTATAACAACCACGACCATGATTATAACAACCACGACTAAGATTTTAACAAACACGACTATGATTATAACAACCAAGGCCATGATTATAACAAACACGACCATGATTATAACAACACCGGCAATGATTATAACAACCACGACTATGATTATAACAACCACGACCATGATTATAACAACCACGAGTATGATTATAACAACCACGATCATGATTATAACAACCACGACTATGATTATAACAACCACGATCATGATTGTAACAACCACGACCATTAATATAACAACCACGACTCTGATTATAACAACCACGACTATGATTATAACAACCAAGACCATGATTATAACAACCACGACAATGATGATAACAACATCGGCCATGATTATAACAACCACGAATATGATTATAACAACCACGACCATGATTATAACAACCACGACTATGATTATAACAACCATGACCATGATTATAATAAACACGACTATGATTATAACAACCACGACCATGATTATAACAACCACGACCATGATTATAACAACCACGACCATGATAATAACAATCACGACTATGATTATAACAACCACGACTATGATTATAACAACAACGACCATGATTATAACAACCACGACCATGATTATAACAACCACGACCATGATTATAACAACCACGACTATGATAACAACCATCACAACTATGATTATAACAACCACAACCATGATTATATCAAACGCGCCCATGATTATAACAACCACATCCATGATTATAACAACCACGACCGTGATTATAACAACCACGACTATGATTATAACAATCACGACTCTGATTATAACAACCAAGACCATGATTATAACAACCACGACCATGATTATTTCAACCACGACTATGATTAGAACACTCACGACAATGATTGTAACACCCACGACCATGATTATAACAACTACGATTACGATCATAACCACAACCGTGATTATAACAACCACAACTATGATTATAACAACCACGACCATGATTATAACATCCACGACTATGATAATAACAATCACGACTATGATTATAACAACCACGACCGTGATTATATCAACTGCGGCTATGATTATAACAACCACGACCATGATTATAACAACCACGACAATTACTATAACAACCACCACCATGATTATAACAACCACGACCGTGATTATATCAACCACGACTATGATCATAACAACCACGACTCTGATTATAACAAACAAGACCATGATTATAACAACCACGAGCATGATTATTTTAACCACGACTATAATTAGAACAATCCCGACAATGATTATAAAACCCACGACCATGATTATAACAACTACGATTATGATCATAACCACAACCATAATTATAACAACCACGACTATGATTATAACAACCACGGCCATGATTATAACAACCACGACCGTGATTGTATCAACTATGCCTATGATTATAACAACCACGACCATGATTATAACAACCACGACTATTATTATAACAACAACGACCATGATTATAAAAACCACGACCATGATTATAACAACCACAACCATGTTTATAACAACCACGAATATGATTATAACAACCACGACCATGATTATAACAACCACGACCAACATTATAACAACCACGAAGATGATTATAACAACCACGACTATGATTATAACAACCACGAACATGATTATAACAACCACGACCATGATTATAATAACCACGACTATGATTATAACAACCACGACTATGATTATAACAACCACGACCATGATTATAAAAACCACGACTATAATTAAAACAACCACGACCATGATTATAACAACCACATCTATGATTATAACAACCACGACCATGATTATAACCACCACGACCATGATTACAACATCCACTACTATAATTATAACAGCCACGAATATGATTATAACAACCACGACCATGATTATAACAACAACGACTATGATTATAACAACCACGACTTTGATTATAACAACCACGACCATGATTATATCAACCACGACTATGATTATAACAACCACGTCTATGATTATAACAACCAAGACCATGATTATAACAACCACGACCATGATTATAACAACCACGACTATGATTATAACAACCACGACCATGATTATAACAACCACGACCATGATTATATCAACCACGACTATGATTATAACAACCACGACTATGATTATAACAACCAAGACCATGATTATAACAACCACGACAATGATGATAACAACGTCGACCATGATTATAACAACCACGAATATGATTATAACAACCAGGACAATGATTATAGCAACCACGACTATGATTATAACACCCACGACCATGATTATAATAACGACGACTATGATTATAAAAACCACGACCATGATTATAACAACCACGACCATGATTATAACAACAACGACCATGATAATAACAATCACGACTATGATTATAACAACCACGACCATGATTATAACAACCACGACCATGATTATAACAACCATGACCATGATTATTACAACCACGACCATGATTATAACAACCACGACTCTGATAACAACAATCACGACTATGATTATAACAACCACGACCATGATTATATCAAACGCGCCCATGATTATAACAACCACGACCATGATTATAACAAATATAACAACCACGACCATGATTATAACAACCACGACTATGATTATAACAACCACGACTATGATTTTAACAACCACGACCATGATTATAACAATCACGACTATGATTATAACAACCACGACCATGATTATAACAACCACGACCATGATTATAACAACCACGAATATGATTATAACAACCACGACCATGATTATAATAACCACGACCATGATTACAACATCCACGACTATGATTATAACAGCCACGACTATGATTATAACAACTGGGACCATGATTATAACAACTACGACCATTATTATAACAACCACGACTATGATTATAACAACCACCACCATGATTATAACAACCACGAGTATGATGATAACAACGTCGACCATGATTATAACAACCACGAATATGATTATAACAACCACGACCATGATTATAACAACCACGAATATGATTATAACAACCACGACCATAATTATAATAACCACAACTATGATTATAACAACCACGACCATGATTATAACAACCACAACCATGATTATAACAACCACGACCATGATAATAACAATCACGACTATGATTATAACAACCACGACAGTGATTATAACAACCACGACCATGATTATAACAACCACGATCACCACCCCAACCCACCACCATAAACAACCACGACCATGATTATAACAAATAAAACAACCACAACCATGATTATAACAACCACGACTATGATTATAACAACCACGACTATGATTTTAACAACCACGACCATGACATAACAACCACGACTATGATTATAACAACCAATTTACTATGATTATAAAACCCACGACCATGATTATAACAACTACGATTATGATCATAACCACAACCATGATTATAACAACCACGACTATGATTATTACAACCACGACCATGATTACAACATCCACGACTATGATTATAATAGCCACGACCATGATTATAACAACCACAACAATGATGAGAACAACGTCGACCATGATTATAACAACCACGAATATGATTATAACAACCACGACGATGATTATAACAACCACGACCATGATTATAACAACCACGACCATGATTATAACAACCACGACCATGATAATAACAATCACGACTATGATTACAAGAACCACGACCATGATTATATCAACAACGACCATGATTATACCAACCACGACCATGATTATAACAACCACGAGATGATTATAACAACCACGACTCTGATAACAACAATCACAACTATTATTAAAACAACCACGACTCTGATAACAACAATCACAACTATGATTATAAAAACCACGACCATGATTATATCATACGGGCCCATGATTATAACAACCACGACCATGATTATAACAACCACGACCGTGATTATAACAACCACGACTATGATTATAACAACCACGACTCTGATTATAACAACCAAGACCATGATTATAACAACCACGACCATGATTATTTCAACCACGACTATGATTAGAACACTCACGACAATGGATATAACACCCACGACCATGATTATAACAACTACGATTACGATCATAACCACAACCATGATTATAACAACCACAACTATGATTATAACAACCACGACCATGATTATAACATCCACGACTATGATAATAACAATGACGACTATGATTATAACATCCACGACTGTGATTATATCAACTGCGGCTATGATTATAACAACCACGACCATGATTATAACAACCACGACTATTACTATAACAACCACCACCATGATTATAACAACCACGACCGTGATTATAACAACCACGACTATGATTATAACAACCACGACTCTTATTATAACAACCAAGACCATGATTATAACAACCACGAGCATGATTATTTCAACCACGACTATGATTAGAACAATCACGACAATGATTATAAAACCCACGACCATGATTATAACAACTACGATTATGATCGTAACCACAACCATAATTATAACAACCACGACTATGATTATAACAACCACGACCATGAGTATAACATCCACGACTATGATAATAACAATCACGACTATGATTATAACAACCACGACCGTGATTATATCAACTATGCCTATGATTATAACAACTGTCGCGATCCCACTACTCTTTATACTTGGGGAGTGAATCCTAACCCAAGTTATTAATAAATAAAGGTACAAACAGGGAACACGGCAATAATTATCTCCACCAAATACCTACTCAACTAAATGTACTTGAAAAAGTAAGAACAGTTGAAATAAGTGAATTACAAAAGGGAAGATAATTAATTAATTCAATTTATGTTTTAAAGGGAGTAATGATTAGCAAACATGAATTTAAGTGAATAAGTAATTGTATAATAAAATAAGAGTGATGCCGGAAGGGCGAAACTATACTGTAAGGAGTTAGACCAAACAAATATTACTTAACATTACTATATTACACAAGACATACGAAATATATATATATATATATATATAACAATCAATACAAAATGATTATCCCTACCAAACAGGAGATACCTTACCACCAGGATCCCTTCCTAGGCCTAACTAAACGTGTCACTAATACCTGATACCCCTAGGGCCTGGCAGAAGACTTGATAAAGCACTTAGACAAAGGTCAAGGCTAGAGAACGAATAAACACGTCTAACCTATGCCACGGATTTTCGCTACTGGGGAGCGTGGGCACGCCGAGCAGCGCGTCTCACGTGATCCAGACATTTGCTAGATATTTTATATAATTAATTAACATTACTCTTGAGTTGACTTAACAGAGTAAGACAATGATGCATATAAATTACATACATAAATATACAATTAACCTAAGTAACTAAGAACAATAATAATATAATAAGTACAATTAACAAATTAATAGTAGCTGGTGTGAAATGGAAGCGTGAACAGATGCAGCGAGTTCCCGAGCGCTCAGGCACGTGACACAACCACGACCATGATTATAACAACCACGACTATTATTATAACAACAACGACCATGATTATAAAAACCACGACCATGATTATAACAACCACAATCATGTTTATGACAACCACGAATATGATTATAACAACCACGACCATGATTATAACAACCACGAACAACATTATAACAACCACGAAGATGATTATAACAACCACGACTATGATTATAACAACCACGAACATGATTATAACAACCACGACCATGATTATAATAACCACGACTATGATTATAACAACCACGACTATGATTATAACAACCACGACCATGATTATAAAAACCACGACTATAATTAAAACAACCACGACCATGATTATAACAACCACATCTATGATTATAACAACCACGACCATGATTATAACCACCACGACCATGATTACAACATCCACTACTATAATTATAACAGCCACGAATATGATTATAACAACCACGACCATGATTATAACAACAACGACTATGATTATAACAACCACGACTTTGATTATAACAACCACGACCATGATTATATCAACCACGACTATGATTATAACAACCACGTCTATGAT
This sequence comes from Homarus americanus, assembly GCF_018991925.1. Lineage (NCBI taxonomy): Eukaryota > Metazoa > Arthropoda > Malacostraca > Decapoda > Nephropidae > Homarus > Homarus americanus. Next base: position 11,276,197 of record NW_024739403.1, read on the forward strand.
TATAACAACCAAGACCATGATTATAACAACCACGACCATGATTATAACAATACGTCATGATTGTAACAACCAAGACGCCCAGTTATAACAACCACGATAATGATTACCAACAACCACGGCCGCAATTATAACAACCATTGTGATTATATCGCCACGACCTGAGTTACTAACAACCCACGACTGTGAGTTATAACAACCTGACTATGATTATAACAGCAAGACCGCGGTTATAACAGCGACAATGATGATAACAGCGTCGACCGCGGTTATAACAACCACGAATAGCAGTTATAACAGCGGGACAATGATTATAGCAGCCACGACTATGGTTATAACACAACATGATTATAATAACCACGACTATGATTATAACAACCACGACCATGATTAGAACAACCACGACCATGATTATAACAACCACGACCATGATAATAACAATCACGACTATGATTATAACAACCACGACCATGATTATAACAACCACGACCATGATTATAACAACCATGACCATGATTATAACAACCACGACCATGATTATTACAACCACGACTCTGATAACAACAATCACAACTATGATTATAACAACCACGACCATGATTATAACAACCACGACTATGATAACAACAATCACAACAATGATTATAACAACCACGACCATGATTATATCAAACGCGCCCATGATTATAACAACCACGACCATGATTATAACAACCACGACCGTGATTATAACACCCACGACTATGATTATAACAACCACGACTCTGATTATAACAACC
>NW_024739403.1:11277072-11294861 GCF_018991925.1 Homarus americanus
CGACCATGATTATAACATCCGCGACTATGATAATAACAATCACGACTATGATTATAACAACCACGACCGTGATTATATCAACTGCGGCTATGATTATAACAACCACGACCATGATTATAACAACCACGACTATTACTATAACAACCACCACCATGATTATAAAACCACGACAATGATTATAACAACTACGATTATGATCATAACCACAACCATAATTATAACAACCACGACTATGATTATAACAACCACGACAATGATTATAACATCCACGACTATGATAAAAACAATCACGGCTATGATTATAACAACCACGACCGTGATTATATCAACTATGCCTATGATTATAACAACCACGACCATGATTATAACAACCACGACTATTATTATAACAACAACGACCATGATTATAAAAACCACGACCATGATTATAACAACCACGACCATGTTTATAACAACCACGAATATGATTATAACAACCACGACCATGATTATAACAACCACGACCAACATTATAACAACCACGAAGATGATTATAACAACCGACCGCCCAGTTATAACAACCACGACCGCCCAGTTATAGCAACCGACTCTGATAACAACAGCAATCACGACTATGATTATAACAACCACGACCATGATTATATCAAGCTGGCGCCCATGATTATAACAACCGACCATGATTATAACAAATATAGCAACCACGACCATGATTATAGCAACCCGCGACTGTGAGTTTTTAACAACCTTGCGACCGCCCAGTTAGAACAATCACGACAATGATTATAAAATCCACGACCATGATTATAACAACTACGATTATGATCATAACCACAACCATGATTATAACAACCACGACTATGATTATAAAAACCACGACCATGATTATAACAACCACGACTATGATAACAACAATCACAACTATGATTATAACAAGCACGACCATGATTATATCAAACGCGCCCATGATTATAACAACCACGACCATGATTATAACAACCACGACCGTGATTATAACAACCACGACTATGATTATAACAACCACGACTCTGATTATAACAACCAAGACCATGATTATAACAACCACGACCTTGATTATTTCAACCACGACTATGATTACAACAATCACGACAACAATTATAACACCCACGACCATGATTATAACTACTACGATTACGATCATAACCACAACCATGATTATAACAACCACAACTATGATTATAACAACCACGACCATGAAGTTATATCAAACGCACCCCTTGATTATAACAGCCACGACCATGATTATAACAGCCACGACCGTGGTTACCAACAACCACGACTATGATTATAACAACCACGACTCTGATTATAACAACCAAGACCATGATTATAACAACCACGACCATGATTATTTCAACCACGACTATGATTAGAACACTTACGACAATGATTATGATACCCACGACCATGATTATAACAACTACGATTACGATCATAACCACAACCATGATTATAACAACCACAACTATGATTATAACAACCACGACCATGATTATAACATCCACAACTATGATAATAACACTCACGACTATGATTATAACAACCACGACCGTGATTATATCAACTGCGGCTATGATTATAACAACCACGACCATGATTATAACAACCACGACTATTACTATAACAACCACCACCATGATTATAACAACCACGACCGTGATTATAACAAACCACGACTATGATTATAACAACCACGACTCTGATTATAACAACCAAGACCATGATTATAACAACCACGAGCATGATTTTTTCAACCACGACTATGATTAGAACAATCACGACAATGATTATAAAACCCACGACCATGATTATAACAACTGCGATTATGATCATAACCACAACCATAATTATAACAACCACGACTATGATTATAACAACCACGACCATGATTATAACATCCACGACTATGATAATACCAATCACGACTATGATTTTAACAACCACGACCGTGATTATATCAACTATGCCTATGATTATAACAACCACGACCATGATTATAACAACCACGACTATTATTATAACAACAACGACCATGATTATAAAAACCACGACCATGATTATAACAACCACAACCATGTTTATTACAACCACGAATATGATTATAACAACCACGACCATGATTATAACAACCACGACCAACATTATAACAACCACGAAGATGATTTTAACAACCACGACTATGATTATAACAACCACGAACATGATTATAACAACCACCACCATGATTATAATAACCACGACTATGATTATATCAACCACGACTATGATTATAACAACCACGACCATGATTATAACAACCACGACTATAATTAAAACAACATGACCATGATTATAACAACCACGACTATGATTATAACAACCACGACCATGATTATAACCACCACGACCATGATTACAACATCCACTACTATAATTATAACAGCCACGAATATGATTATAACAACCACGACCATGATTATAACAACCACGACCATGATTATAACAACAACCACTATGATTATAACAACCACGACCATGATTATAACAACCACGACCATGATTATATCAACCACGACTATGATTATAACAACCACGACTATGATTATAACAACCAAGACCATGATTATAACAACCACGACAATGATGATAACAACGTCGACCATGATTATAACAACCACGAATATGATTATAACAACCAGGACAATGATTATAGCAACCACGACTATGATTATAACACCCACGACCATGATTATAATAACGACGACTATGATTATAAAAACCACGACCATGATTATAACAACCACGACCATGATTATAACAACAACGACCATGATAATAACAATCACGACTATGATTATAACAACCACGACCATGATTATAACAACCACGACCATGATTATAACAACCATGACCATGATTATTACAACCACGACCATGATTATAACAACCACGACCATGATTATAACAACCGACCGATTATAACAACCACGACCATGATTATATCTAACGCGCCCATGATTATAACAACCACGACCATGATTATAACAAATATAACAACCACGACCATGATTATAACAACCACGACTATAATTATAACAACAACGACTATGATTTTAACAACCACGACCATGATTATAACAACCACGACTATGAATATAACAACCACGACCATGATTATAACAACCACGACCATGATTATAACACCACGACTATGATTATAACAACCACGACCATGATTATAACAACCACGACCATGATTACAACATCCATGACTATGATTATAACTACAACGACTATGATTATAACAACTGGGACCATGACTATAACAACTACGACCATTATTATAACAACCAAGACTATGATTATAACAACCACCACCATGATTATAACAACCACGAGTATGATGATAACAACGTCGACCATGATTATAACAACCACGAATATGATTATAACAACCATTACCATGATTATAACAACCACGAATATGATTATAACAACCACGACCATAATTATAATAACCACAACTATGATTATAACAACCACGACCATGATTATAACAACCACAACCATGATTATAACAACCACGACCATGATAATAACAACCACGACTATGATTATAACAACCACGACTATGATTATAACAACCACGACCATGATTATAACAACCACGACCATGATTATAACAACCACGACCATGATAATAACAATCACGACTATGATTATAACAACCACGACCATGATTATAACAACCACGACCATGATTATATCAAACACGCCCATGATTATAACAACCACGACCATGATTATAACAAATATAACAACCACGACCATGATTATAACAACCACGACTATGATTATAACAACAACGACTATGATTTTAACAACCACGACCATGATTATAACAACCACGACTATGATTATAACAACCACGACCATGATTATAACTTCCACGACTATGATTATAACTTCCACGACTATGATTATAACAACCACGACCATGATTATAACAACCACGACCATGATTACAACATCCACGACTATGATTATAACAGCCACGACTATGATTATAACAACTGCGACCATGATTATAACAACTACGACCATTATTATAACAACCACGACTATGATTATAACAACCACCACCATGATTATAACAACCACGAGTATGATGATAACAACGTCGACCATGATTATAACAACCCCGACCATGATTATAACAACCACGACTCTGATAACAACAATCACGACTATGATTATAACAACCAAGACCAAGATTATATCAAACGCGCCCATGATTATAACAACCACGACCATAATTATAACAACCACGACCATGATTATAACAACCATGACTGTGATTATAACAACCACCACTATGATTTTAACAACCACGACCATGATTATAACAACCACGACTATGATTATAACAACCACGACCATGATTATAGCAACCACGATCATGATTATAACAACCACGACTATGATTATAACAACCTCGACCATGATTATAACAACCACGACAATGATTACAACATCCACGACTATGATTATAACAGCCACGACTATTATTATAACAACTGCGACCATGATTATAACAGCCACGACTATGATTATAACAACCGCGACCATGATTATAACAACCACGACCATTATTACAACAACCACGACCATGATTATAACAACCACGACTATGATTATAACAACCACGACTATGATTATAACAACCAAGACCATGATTATAACAACCACGACCATGATTATTACAACGCCGGCCACGATTATAACAACCACGACTATGATTATAACAACCACCACCATGATTATAACAACCATGAGTATGATGATAACAACATCGACCATGATTATAACAACCACGAATATGATTATAACATCCACGACCATGATTATAACATCCACGAATACGATTATAACAACCACGACCATGATTATAATAACCACGACTATGATTATAACAACCACGACCATGATTATAACAACCACGACCATGATTATAACAACCACGACTATGATTATAACAACCACGACCAAGATTACAACAACCACGACCATGATTATAACAACCACGACTATTATTATAACAACCACGACTATGATTATAACAACCAAGACCATGATTATAACAAACACGACCATGATTATAATAACACCGGCAATGATCATAACAGCCACGACTATGATTATAACAACCACGACCATGATTATAACAACCTCGAGTATGATTATAACAACCACGATCATGATTATATCAACCACGACTATGATTATAACAACCACGATCATGATTGTAACAACCACGACCATAATATAACAACCACGACTCTGATTATAACAACCACGACTATGATTATAACAACCAAGACCATGATTATAACAACCACGACAATGATGATAACAACGTCGACCATGATTATAACAACCACGAATATGATTATAACAACCACGACCATGATTATAATAACCACGACTATGATTATAACAACCACGACCATGATTATAACAACCACGAAAATGATTATAACAACCACGACCATGATAATAACAATCACGACTATGATTATAACAACCACGACCATGATTATAACAACAACGACCATGATTATAACAACCACGACCATGATTATAACAACCACGACCATGATTATAACAACCACGACTATGATAACAACAATCACAAATATGATTATAACAACCACGACCATGATTATATCAAACGCGCCCATGATTATAACAACCACGACCATGATTATAACAACCACGACCGTGATTATAACAACCACGACTATGATTATAACAACCACGACTCAAATTATAACAACCAAGACCATGATTATAACAACCACGACCATGATTATTTCAACCACGACTATGATTAGAACAATCACGACAATGATTATAACACCCACGACCATGATTATAACAACTACGATTACGTTCATAACCACAACCATGATTATAACAACCACAACTATGATTATAACAACCACGACCATGATTATAACATCCACGACTATGATAATAACAATCACGACTATGATTATAACAACCACGACCGTGATTATATCAACTGCGGCTATGATTATAACAACCACGACCGTGATTATAACAACCACGACTATTACTATAACAACCACCACCATGATTATAACAACCACGACCGTGATTATAACAACCACGACTATGATTATAACAACCACGACTCTGATTATAATAACCAAGACCATGATTATAACAACCACGAGCATGATTATTTCAACCACGACTATGATTAGAACAATCACGACAATGATTATAAAACCCACGACCATGATTATAACAACTACGATTATGATCATAACCACAACCATAATTATAACAACCACGACTATGATTATAACAACCACGACCATGATTATAACATCCACGACTATGATAATAACAATCACGACTATGATTATAACAACCACGACCGTGATTATATCAACTATGCCTATGATTATAACAACCACGACCATGATTATAACAACCACGACTATCATTATAACAACAACGACCATGATTATAAAAACCACGACCATGATTATAACAACCACAACCATGTTTATAACAACCACGAATATGATTATAACAACCACGACCATGATTATAACAACCACGACCAACATTATAACACCTACGAAGATGATTATAACAACCACGACTATGATTATAACAACCACGAACATGATTATAACAACAACGACCATGATTATAATAACCACGACTATGATTATAAAAACCACGACTATGATTATAACAACCACGACCATGATTATAACAACCACGACTATAATTAAAACAACCACGACCATGATTATAACAACCACGACCATGATTATATCAACCACGACTAGGATTATAACAACCACGACTATGATTATAACAACCAAGACCATGATTATAACAACCACGACCATGATTATAACAACCACGGCCATGATTATAACAACCGCGACTATGATTATATCAACCTCGACCATGATTATAATAACCACGACTATGATTATAATAACCACGACTATAATTATAACAACCAAGACCATGATTATAACAACCACGACAATGATGATAACAACGTCGACCATGATTATAACAACCACGAATATGATTATAACAACCACGACCATGATTATAACAACCACGACTATGATTATAAATAAATATAACAACCACGACCATGATTATAACAACCACGACTATAATTATAAACTAATGACTATGATTTTAACAACCACGACCATGATTGAAAATAAACCGAAAGACTATGATTATATCAAACCAATTTACCATGATTATAACAACCACGACCATGATTATAAATAAATCCACGACATGATTATAACAACCACGACCATGATTATAACAAACACGACCATGATTACAACATCCAGCGACTATGATTATAACAGCCACTTAATTAAGATTATAACAACCACGACCATGATTATAACAACCACGACAATGATTATAACAACCATGACTATGATTATAACAGCAACGACTATGATTATAACAACCACGACAATGATTATAACAATCACTACTATGATTATAACAATCATGACCATGATTTTAACAACCACGACTATGATTATAACAGCAACGACTCTGATTATAACAACCACGAGCATGATTAAAACAACCACGACCATGATTTTAACCACCACGACCATGATTATAACCACCACGACCATGATTATAACAACCACGACCATGATAATAACAATCACGACTATGATTATAACAAACTACGACAATGATTATAACAACCACGACCATGATTATAACAACCACGACCAAGATTATAACAACCACGACCATGATAATAACAATCACGACTATGATTATAACAACCACGACCATGATTATAACAACCACGACAATGATTATAACAACCACGACAATGATTATAACAACCACGACCATGATTATAACAACCACGACCAAGATTATAACAACCACGACCATGATAATAACAATCACGACTATGATTATAACAACTACGACCATTATTATAACAACCACGACTATGATTATAACAACCACCACCATGATTATAACAACCACGAGTATGATGATAACAACGTCGACCATGATTATAACAACCACGACCATGATTATAACAACCACGACTCTGATAAAAACAATCCCGACTATGATTATAACAACCAAGACCATGATTATATCAAACGCTCCCATGATTATAACAACCACGACCATAATTATAACAACCACGACCATGATTATAACAACCATGACTGTGATTATAACAACCACGACTATGATTTTAACACCCACGACCATGATTATAACAACCACGACTATGATTATAACAACCACGACCATGATTATAACAACCACGACCATGATTATAACAACCACGACTATGATTATAACAACCTCGATCATGATTATAACAACCACGACAATAATTACAACATCCACGACTATGATTATAACAGCCACGACTATGATTATAACAAGTGCGACCATGATTATAACAACTACGACCATTATTATACCAACCACGACTATGATTATAACAACCACGACCAAGATTACAACAACCACGACCATGATTATAACAACCACAACTATGATTATAACAACCACGACTATGATTATAACAACCAAGACCATGATTATAACAACCACGACCATGATTATTACAACACCGGCCACGATTATAACACCCACGACTATGATTATAACAACCACCACCATGATTATAACAACCACGAGTATGATGATGACAACGTCGACCATGATTATAACAACCACGAATCTGATTATAACAACCACGACCATGATTATAACAAACCACGAATACGATTATAAATCAATTTTTATCTGAAGATGGTAATAACCACGATTATGATTATAACAACCACGCACTATGATTATATCAAACTACGACTATGATTATAACAACCGCATGACCATGATTATAACAACTAACACTCAAGATTACAAATAAACTACTAATTCATGATTATAACAACCACGACTATGATTATAACAACCACGACCACGATTATAACAACCACGAGTATGATTATAACAACCACGATCATGATTATAACAACCACGACTATGATTATAACAACCACGATCATGATTGTAACAACCACGACCATTAATATAACAACCACGACTCTGATTATAACAACCACGACTATGATTATAACAACCAAGACCATGATTATAACAACCACGACAATGATGATAACAACATCGGCCATGATTATAACAACCACGAATATGATTATAACAACCACGACCATGATTATAACAACCACGACTATGATTATAACAACCATGACCATGATTATAATAAACACGACTATGATTATAACAACCACGACCATGATTATAACAACCACGACCATGATTATAACAACCACGACCATGATAATAACAATCACGACTATGATTATAACAACCAGTTTAATTCGCGATGATAACAACAACGACCATGATTATAAAACCACGACCACGACAGTAACAACCACGACCATGATTATAACAACCACGACTATGAAAACAACAATCACAACTATGATTATAACAACCACGACCATGATTATATCATGATTATAACAACCACGACCATGATTATAACAACCACGACCGTGATTATAACAACCACGACTATGATTATAACAACCACGACCATGATTATAACAACCACGACCATGATTATAACAACGACGACCATGATTATTTCAACCACGACTATGATTAGAACAATCACGACAATGATTATAACAGCCACGACCATGATTATAACAACTACGATTACGATCATAACCACAACCATGATTATAACAACCACAACTATGATTATAACATCCACGACCATGATTATAACATCCACGACTATGATAATAACAATCACGACTATGATTATAACAACCACGACCGTGATTATATCAACTGCGGCTATGATTATAACAACCACGACCATGATTATAACAACCACGACTATTACTATAACAACCACCACCATGATTATAAAACCACGACAATGATTATAACAACTACGATTATGATCATAACCACAACCATAATTATAACAACCACGACTATGATTATAACAACCACGACAATGATTATAACATCCACGACTATGATAAAAACAATCACGACTATGATTATAACAACCACGACCGTGATTATATCAACTATGCCTATGATTATAACAACCACGACCATGATTATAACAACCACGACTATTATTATAACAACAACGACCATGATTATAAAAACCACGACCATGATTATAACAACTACAACCATGTTTATAACAACCACGAATATGATTATAACAACCACGACCATGATTATAACAACCACGACCAACATTATAACAACCACGAAGATGATTATAACAACCACGACTATGATTATAACAACCACGAACATGATTATAACAACAACGACCATGATTATAATAACCACGACTATGATTATAAAAACCACGACTATGATTATATCAGCCCATGATTACATAACAGCCACGACCATGATTCATAACAAATATAGCAGCCGACCATGATTACCAACAACCACGACTATGATTTTAGCTGGCACGACCATGATTGCCAACAACCCGACCGCGGTATTAACAATCGCGACTATGATTATAACAACCGATACGCCAGTTATAACAGCAACGTTGCATGATTTATAAAAATCACGACCGCCAGTTATAACAACCGACCATGATTATAACAGCCGACTATGATAACAACAATCACAACTAGCAGTTACCAACAACCACGACCATGATTGCGCATATCAAGCGGCGCCCATGATTATAACAACCACGACCATGATTATAATAACCACGACTATGATTATAGCAACCACGACCATAATTATAACAACCACGACCATGATTATAACAACCACGACCATGATAATAACAATCACGACTATGATTATAACAACCACGACCATGATTATAACAACAACGACAATGATTATAACAACCACGACCATGATTATAACAACCACGACCATGATTATAACAACCACGACTATGATAACAACAATCACAACTATGATTATAACAACCACGACCATGATTATATCAAACGCGCCCATGATTATAACAACCACGACCATGAATATAACAACCACGACCGTGATTATAACAACCACGACTATGATTATAACAACCACGACTCTGATTATAACAACCAAGACCATGATTATAACAACCACGACCATGATTATTTCAACCACGACTATGATTAGAACACTTACGACAATGATTATGATACCCACGACCATGATTATAACAACTACGATTACGATCATAACCACAACCATGATTATAACAACCACAACTATGATTATAACAACCACGACCATGATTATAACATCCACAACTATGATAATAACACTCACGACTATGATTATAACAACCACGACCGTGATTATATCAACTGCGGCTATGATTATAACAACCACGACCATGATTATAACAACCACGACTATTACTATAACAACCACCACCATGATTATAACAACCACGACCGTGATTATAAAAACCACGACTATGATTATAACAACCACGACTCTGATTATAACAACCAAGACCATGATTATAACAACCACGAGCATGATTTTTTCAACCACGACTATGATTAGAACAATCACGACAATGATTATAAAACCCACGACCATGATTATAACAACTGCGATTATGATCATAACCACAACCATAATTATAACAACCACGACTATGATTATAACAACCACGACCATGATTATAACATCCACGACTATGATAATACCAATCACGACTATGATTTTAACAACCACGACCGTGATTATATCAACTATGCCTATGATTATAACAACCACGACCATGATTATAACAACCACGACTATTATTATAACAACAACGACCATGATTATAAAAACCACGACCATGATTATAACAACCACAACCATGTTTATTACAACCACGAATATGATTATAACAACCACGACCATGATTATAACAACCACGACCAACATTATAACAACCACGAAGATGATTTTAACAACCACGACTATGATTATAACAACCACGAACATGATTATAACAACCACCACCATGATTATAATAACCACGACTATGATTATATCAACCACGACTATGATTATAACAACCACGACCATGATTATAACAGCCACGACTATAATTAAAACAGCGACCATGATTACATAACAGCCACGACTATGATTATAACAACCACGACCATGATTATAACCACCGACCGCCCAGATTACAGCATCACTACTATAATTATAACAGCCTGAATATGATTATAACAACCCCGATATGATTATAACAACCCACGACCATATTATAATAGCAACGACTATGATTATACCCAACCACGACCATGATTATAACAACCGACCATGATTATATCAACCACGACTATGATTATATCAACCACGACTATGATTATAACAACCAAGACCATGATTATAACAACCACGACAATGATGATAACAACGTCGACCATGATTATAACAACCACGAATATGATTATAACAACCAGGACAATGACTATAGCAACCACGACTATGATTATAACACCCACGACCATGATTATAATATCCACGACTATGATTATAACAACCACGACCATGATTATAACAACCACGACCATGATTATAACAACCACGACCATGATAATAACAATCATGACTATGATTATAACAACCACGACCATGATTATAACAACCACAACCATGATTATAACAACCATGACCGTGATTATAACAACCACGACTATGAGTTATAACAACCTGACCATGATTATATAACCCGACCATGATTATAACAACCACGACCATGATTATATCTAACGCGCCCATGATTATAACAACCACGACCATGATTATAACAAATATAACAACCACGACCATGATTATAACAACCACGACTATAATTATAACAACAACGACTATGATTTTAACAACCACGACCATGATTATAACAACCACGACTATGAATATAACAACCACGACCATGATTATAACAACCACGACCATGATTATAACACCACGACTATGATTATAACAACCACGACCATGATTATAACAACCACGACCATGATTACAACATCCATGACTATGATTATAACTACAACGACTATGATTATAACAACTGGGACCATGACTATAACAACTACGACCATTATTATAACAACCAAGACTATGATTATAACAACCACCACCATGATTATAACAACCACGAGTATGATGATAACAACGTCGACCATGATTATAACAACCACGAATATGATTATAACAACCATTACCATGATTATAACAACCACGAATATGATTATAACAACCACGACCATAATTATAATAACCACAACTATGATTATAACAACCACGACCATGATTATAACAACCACAACCATGATTATAACAACCACGACCATGATAATAACAATCACGACTATGATTATAACAACCACGACAGTGATTATAACAACCACGACCATGATTATAACAACCACGACCAAGATTATAACAACCACGACCATGATAATAACAATCATGACTATGATTATAACTTAACCACGACCGCCAGTTATAACAACCACGACCGCGTTATATCCGGGCACGCCCATCAATTATAACAACTAGAGCACGCCGGTGCAGCTTTAAATATAACAACTACGACCATGATTGCCAGCGACTATTATTATAACAACCACGACTATGATTTTAACAACCATGACCATGATTATAACAATCACGACTATGATTATAACAACAACGACCATGATTATAACAACCACGACCATTATTATAACAACCACGACTATGATTATAACAACCACGACCATGATTATAACAACCACGACCATGATTACAACATCCACGACTATGATTATAACAGCCACGACTATGATTATAACAGCTGCGACCATGATTATAACAACTACGACCATTATTATAACAACCACGACTATGATTATAACAACCACCACCATGATTATAACAACCACGAGTATGATGATAACAACGTCGACCATGATTATAACAACCACGAATATGATTATAACAACCACGACCATGATTATAGCAACCACGAATATGATTATAACAACCACGACCATGATTATAATAACCACGACTATGATTATAACAACCACGACCATGATTATAACAACCACGACCATGATTATAACAACCACGACCATGATAATAACGGTACGACCCCATGCCCATAACAACCTCGACCGCCGATTATAACAACCGCGACCGCCCAGTTATAACAGCTTCACGACTATGATTATAACAACCAAGACCATGATTATAACAACCACGACCATGATTATTACAACACCGGCCACGATTATAACAACCACGACTATGATTATAACAACCACCACCATGATTATAACAACCACGAGTATGATGATAACAACGTCGACCATGATTATATCAACCACGAATATGATTATAACATCCACGACCATGATTATAATAATCACGAATACGATTATAACAACCACGACCATGATTTTAATAACCACGACTATGATTATAACAACCACGACCATGATTATAACAACCACGACCATGATTATAACAACCACGACTATGATTATAGCAACCACGACCATGATTATAACAACCACGAATATGATTATAACAACCTCGACTATGATTATAACAACCAAGACCATGATTATAACCAACACGACTATGATTATAACAACACCGGCAATGATTATAACAACCACGACTATGATTATAACAACCACGACCATGCTTATACAACCACGAGTATGATTATAACAACCACGATCATGATTATAACAACCACGACTATGATTATAACAACCACGATCATGATTGTAACAACCACGACCATTAATATAACAACCACGACTCCGATTATAACAACCACGACTATGATTATAACAACCAAGACCATGATTATAACAACCACGACAATGATGATAACAACGTCGACCATGATTATAACAACCACGAATATGATTATAACAACCACGACCATGATTATAACAACCACGACTATGATTATAACAACCACGACCGCGATTATAATAACCACGACTATGATTATAACAGCCACGACCGCCAGTTATAGCAACCACGACCATGATTATAACAACCGGCCATGATAGCCAACAATCCGGCCTGATTATAACAACCACGACTATGATTATAACAACAACGACCATGATTATAACAATCACGACCATGATTATAACAACCACGACCATGATTATAACAGCCACGACTATGATAACAACCATCACAACTATGATTAAAACAACCACGACCATGATTATATCAAACGCGCCCATGATTATAACAACCACGACCATGATTATAACAACCACGACCGTGATTATAAGAACCACGACTATGATTATAACAACCACGACATTGATTATAACAACCAAGACCATGATTATAACAACCACGACCATGATTATTTCAACCACGACTATGATTAGAACACTCACGACAATGATTATAACACCCACGACCATGATTATAACAACTACGATTACGATCATAACCACAACCATGATTATAACAACCACAACTATGATTATAACAACCACGACCATGATTATAACATCCACGACTATGATAATAACATTCACGACTATGATTATAACAACCACGACCGTGATTATATCAACTGCGGCTATGATTATAAGAACCACGACCATGATTATAACAACCACGACTATTACTATAACAACCACCACCATGATTATAACAACCACGACCGTGATTATAACCACCACGACTATGATTATATCAACCACGACTCTGATTATAACAACCAAGACCATGATTATAACAACCACGAGCATGATTATTTCAACCACGACTATGATTAGAACAATCACGACAATGATTATAAAACCCACGACCATGATTATAATAACTACGATTATGATCATAACCACAACCATAATTATAACAACCACGACTATGATTATAACAACCACGGCCATGATTATAACATCCACGACTATGATAATAACAAACACGACTATGATTATAACAACCACGACTGTGATTATATCAACTATGCCTATGATTATAACAACCACGACCATGATTATAACAACCACAACCATGATTATAACAACCACGAATATGATTATAACAACCACGACCATGATTATAACAACCACGACCAACATTATAACAACCACGAAGATGATTGTAACAACCACGACTATGATTATAACCACCACGAACATGATTAGAACAACCACGACCATGATTATAATAACCACGACTATGATTATAACAACCACGACTATGATTATAACAACCACTAACATGATTATAACAACCACGACTATAATTAAAACAACCACGACCATGATTATAACAACCACGACTATGATTATTACAACCACGACCATGATTATAACCACCACGACCATGATTACAACATCCACTACTATAATTATAACAGCCACGAATATGATTATAACAACCACGACCATGATTATAACAACCACGACCATGATTATAACAACAACGACTATGATTATAACAGCCACGACTATGATTATAACAACCGACCATGATTATATCAGCCACGACTATGTTATAACAACCACGACTATGATTATAACAGCAAGACCATGATTATATGACGACCGTTATAACAGCCACGGCCCATAATTATAACAACCACGACTATTGATTATATCAGCCACGACCATGATTGTAACAACCGCAGCTATGATTGCAACAACCGACTATGATTATAACAACCACGACAATGATGATAACAACGCGACAGCCAGTGATAACAACGTCGACAGCAGTTATAACAACCACGAATATGATTATAACAACCGGGACAATGATTATAGCAACCACGACTATGATTATAACACCACGACCATGATTATAATAACCACGACTATGATTATAACAACCACAACCATGATTATAACAACGCGACCGCGGATTATAACAACCACGACCATGATAATAACAATCGCGACTATGATTATAACAACCACGACCATGATTATAACAACCACGACCATGATTATAACAACCATGACCATGATTATAACAACCACGACCATGATTATAACAACCACGACTCTGATAACAACAATCACGACTATAATTATAACAACCACGACCATGATTATATCAAACGCGCCCATGATTATAACAACCACGAGCATGATTATAATAAATATAACAACCACGACCATGATTATAACAACCACGACTATAATTATAACAACCACGACTATGATTTTAACAACCACGTCCATGATTATAACAACCACGATTATGATTATAACAACCACGACCATGATTATAACAACCACGACCATGATTATATTAACCACGACTATGATCATAACAACCACGACCATGACTATAACAACTACGACCATTATTATAACATCCACGACTATGATTATAACAACCACCACCATGATTATAACAACCACGAGTATAATGATAACAACGTCGACCATGATTATAACAACCACGAATATGATTATAACAATCACGACCATGATTATAACAACCACGAATATGATTATAACAACCACGACCATGATTATAATAACCACGACTATGATTATAACAACCACGACCATGATTATAACAACCACGACCATGATTATAACAACCACAACCATGATAATAACAATCACGACTATGATTATAAC
>NW_024739403.1:11294961-11314136 GCF_018991925.1 Homarus americanus
TATTGCAACCACGACCATGATTATAACAACCACGACTAAGATAATAACAATCACGACTATGATTATAACAACCACGACCATGATTATATCAACCACGACTAAGATAATAACAATCACGACTATGATTATAACAACCACGACCATGATTATAACAACCACGACTAAGATAATAATCCGCGACTATGATTATAACAACCACGACCATGATTATATCAACCGCGCCTATGATTATAACAACCACGACTATGATTATAACAACCACGACCATGATTATAACAACCACGACCATGATAACAACATCCATGACTATGATTATAATAGCCACGAATATGATTATAACAACCACGACCATGATGATGACAACCACGACCATGATTATAACAACAACGACTATGATTATAACAACCACGACCATGATTATAACAACCACGACACTGGTTATATCAACCACGACCATGATTATAACAACCACGACAATGATTATAACAACCACGACTATGATTATAACAACCACAACGATGATTATAACAACCACGACCATGATTATAACAACCACGACTATGATTATAACAACCACGACTATGATTATATCAATAAAGACCATTATTATAACAACCACAACCTTGATTATAACAACTACGACAATGATCATATCCACATCCATGATTATAACAACCACGACTATGATTACAACAACCATGACCATGATTATAACAATCACGACTGATAATAACAATCACGACTATGATTATCACAATCATGACCATGATTATATCAACCGCGCCTATGATTATAACATCCACGACTATGATTATAACAACCACGACTATGATTATAACAACCACGACAATGATTATAACAACCAAGACCATGATTATAACAACCACGACCATGATTATAACAACCACGACCATGATTATATCAACCACGACTATGACTATAACAACCACGACCATGATCATAACAACCACGACCATGATTACAACAACCACGACTATGATTATAACAACCAAGATCATAATTATAACAACACTGACTATGATTACAACAAGCACGACCATGAATATAACAAGCACGTCCATGAATATAACAACCACGACCATGATTAAAACAACCACGACTGTGATAATAAAAATCACGACTATGATTATAACAACCACGAACATGATTATATCAACCGCTCCTATGATTATAACAACCACGACCATGATTATATCAACTACTACTATGATCATAACCACAACCATGATAATAACAACCAAGACTATGATTATAATAACCACGACCATGATTATAAAAACCACGACCATGATTATAACAACCACGACCATGATTATAACAACCACGATCATAATTATAACAACCACGACCATGATTATAACAACTACGACCATGATTATAACAACCACGACCACGATTATAAGAACCACGACTATGATTATAACAACCACGACCATGATTATAACAACCACGACCATGATTATATCAACCGCGCATATGATTATAACAACCACGATCATGATTATAACAACCACGACCATGATTACAACATCCACGACTATGATTATAACAACCAAGACCGTGATTATAACAACCACGACTACGATTATAACAATTACGACCATGATTATAACAACACTGACTATGATTACAACAAGCACGACCATGAGTCCATATCCACATCCGCCAGTTATTACAGCACGACTATGATTAGAACAATGATGACAATGATTTATAACTTGCCCGACCATGATTATAACAACTTTACGATTGTGAGTCATAACCACAACCATGATTATAACAACCACGACTATGATAATAACAATCACGACTATGATTATAACAACCACGACCATGATTATATCAACTGCGCCTATGATTATAACAACCACGACCATTAGTATAACAAACAAGACCGTGATTATAACAACCACGACCATGATTATAACAACCATGACCATGATTATACCAACTACGACCATGATTGTAACAACCACGACCATGATTATAACAACCACGACAATGATTATAACAACCACGACCATGATTATAACAACCACGACCATGATTATAACAACCACGACCATGATTGCAACAACCCGACCATGATTATAATAACCGACTATGATTATAACAACCACGACTATGATTATAACAACCACGACCGTGATTATAACAACCAAGTCGCCAGTTACCAAACAACAACGACCGCGGTTATAACAACCACGACCATGATTATAACAACCGACTAGCAGTTATAATAACCACGACCGCGGTTATAACAATCACGGCTATGATTATAACGACCTGACTAAGCAATTTATCATCAAGCCGCGCCCTCGCCGAGTTATACTTCTTCCACGACCATAGTTATAACAACCGATACGCCGAATTATAACAACCGACCGCGGTTATAACAACCGACCATGATTGCCAACAACTTCGACTATAATTATAACAACCACGACCATGATTATAACAACCATGAATATGATTATAGCAACCCGACCATGATTATAACAGCACGACCATGTTTATATAACAACCACGAATATGATTATAACAACCACGACCATCATTATAACACTCACGACCATGATTATAACAACCATGGCCATGATTATAACAACCATGAATATGATTATAACAACCACGACCATGACTATAGCACTCACGACCATGATTATAACAACCACGACAATGATTATAACAATCACGACTATGATCAAAACCACGTCCATGATGATAACAATCACGACCATGAATATAACAACCACGACCATGATTATAACAACCCCGACCATGATTATAACAATCACGACTATGATTATAACAACCCCGACCATGATTATAACAGCCACGACCATGATTATAACATCACGACCATGATTATAACATCACGACTATGATTATAACAGCCGACTATGATTTATAACAAACACGACCATGATTGTAACAACCACGACCATGATTATAACAACCACAACCATGATTATAACAACCACGACCATGATTATAACAACCATGACTATAATTATAACAACCACGACTATGATTATAACAACCACGACCATGATTATAAAAACCACGACCATGATTACAACATCCACGACTATGATTATAACAGCCACGACCATGATTATAACAACCACGACCATGATTATATCAACCGCGCCTATGATTATAAAAACCATGACCATGATTATAAAAACCACGACCATGATTATAACAACCACGACTATGATTATAACTACCACGACTATGTTTATAACAAACACGACCGTGATTATAACAACCACGACTATGATTATAACAACCACAACCATGATTATAACAACTACGATTATGATCATAACCACAACCATGATTATAACAATCACGACTATGATTATAACAACCACGACCATGATAATAACAACCACGACTATGATAATAACAATCACGACTATGATTATAACAACCACGACCATGATTATAACAACCACGACTATGATTATAACAACCACGACCCTGATTATAACAACCAAGACCATGATTATATCAACCACGACCATGATTATTACAACCGATAATTAGAACAATGACGACAATGATTATAACACCCACGACCATGATTATAACAACTACGATTATGATCATAACCACAACCATTATTATAACAACCACGACTATGATAATAACAATCACGACTATGATTATAACAACCACGACCATGATTATATCAACTGCGCCTATGATTATAGCAACCACGACCATTATTATAAAAACCACGACCGTGATTATAACAACCACAACCATGATTATAACAACCACAACCATGATTATAACAACCACGACCATTTTTATAACAACCATGAATATGATTATAACAACCACGACCATGATTATAACAACCACGACCAAGATTATAACAACCACGAAGATTATTATAACAACCTCGACTATGATTATAACAACCACGAACATGATTATAACAACCACGACCATGATTATAATAACCACGACTATGATAATAACAACCACGACTATGATTATAACAACCACGACCATGATTATAACAACCACGATTATGATTAAAACAACCACGACCATGATTATAACAACTACGACTATAATTATAACAACCACGACCATGATTATAACAACCATGAATATGATTATAGCAACCACGACCATGATTATAACAACCACGACCATGTTTATAACAACCATGAATATGATTATAACATCCAATTTAATCATGATTATAACAACCACGACCAACATTATAACGACCACGAAGATGATTATAACAACCACGACTATGATTATAACAACCACGACCATGATTATAACAACCACGACTATGATTATAACAACCACGACAATGATTATAACACCCACGACCATGATTATAACAAGTACTACTATCATAACCACAACCATGATTATAACAACCACGACTTTGATTATAACAACCACGACTATGATTATAACAACCAAGACCATGATTATAACAACCACGACCATGATTATAACAACCATGACTATAATTATAACCACGACTATGATTATAACAACCACGACCATGATTATAACAACCACGACCATGATTACAACATCCACGAGTATGATTATAACAGCCACGACCATGATTATAACAACCACGACCATGATCATATCAACCGCGCCTATGATTATAACAACCACGACCATGATTATAACAACCACGACCATGATTATAACAACCAAGACTATGATTATAATAACCACGACCATGATTATAAAAACCAGGACCGTGGATTATAAATAAACTGATATCATGATTATAACAACCACGAATTCATGATTATAAATAAACACGACCATGGACGTAATAACTACGACCAAGGATTATAACAACCACGACCATGATTATAAATAAATCACGACCAAGGATTATAAATAACCACGACCATGATTATAACTACCACGACTATGATTATAACAAACTTACAACCATGAGATTATACAACTACTATCTACAGATTATAACAACCACAGACCATGATTATTACAACCACGACCATGATTATAACAACCACGACCATGATTATAACTACCACGACTATGATTATAACAACCACAACCATGATTATAACAACCACGACCATGATTATAACAACCACGACTATGATCATAACAATAAAGACCATTATTATAACAACCACGACCATGATTATAAATAACTAATGGATTGGCGATCATATCCACAAACTATGTGATTATTATAAATAACCACGACTATGATTATAACAACCACGACTATGATTATAAATAAACAAGACCATGATTATAACAACCACGACTATGATTATAACAACCACGCATAATGATTATAACAACCACGACAACATTATAAATATCTGTCCCATGGATTTAAAATAATTAAGTATTAAGGATCATAATCACAAACCATAATTATAACAAACTAATTACTATGATTATAACAACCACGACCATGAGATTATAGCAAATCCAATATCATGATAATAACAATCAATGACAATGATTATTACATAACCACGACCACATGAGATTATATCAACTGCGCCTATGATTATAAATAAACTACGACCATGATTATAAATAACCACGACCATGATTATAATAACCACGACTATGATTATAAATAAACTACGACCATGATTATAAATAACCACGACCATGATTATAACAACCACGACTATGATTATAACAACCACGACCATGATTATAACAACCACGACTATGATTATAACAACAACAACCATGATTATAACAACCACGACCATGATTATAACAACCACGACCATGATTATAACAACCGCGATTATGATTATAACAACCACGACGATAATTATAACAACCATGACCATGATTATAACAACCACGACTATGATTATAACAACAACGACTATGATCATAACAACAACGACCATGATTAAAACAACGAAGACCATGATTATAACAACCACAACCATGATTAGAACAACCAATTCAATGATTATAACACCCATGACCATTA
The DNA here is from genome assembly GCF_018991925.1 of Homarus americanus. Taxonomy (NCBI): domain Eukaryota; kingdom Metazoa; phylum Arthropoda; class Malacostraca; order Decapoda; family Nephropidae; genus Homarus; species Homarus americanus. The sequence continues at coordinate 11,300,987 of NW_024739403.1, forward strand.
TTATAACAACTACGATTATGATTATAACCACTACCATGATTATAACAACCACGACTACGATTATAATAACCACGACCATAATTATATCAACCGCGCTTATTATTATAACAACAACGACCATAATTATAACAACCACAACCGTGATTATAACAACCACGACCATGATTATAACAACCACGACCATGATTATAACAACCACGACTATGATTATAACAACCACGAATCTGATTATAACAACCAGGACCATCATTATAACAACCACGACCATGATTATTAGAACCACGACTATGATTAGAACAATCACGACAATGATTATAACACCCACGACCAAGATTATAACAACTACGATTATGATCATAACCACAACCATGATTATAACAATCACGACTATAATTATAACAACCACGACCATGATAATAACAACCACGACTATGATAATAACAATCACGACTATGATAATAACAACCACGACCACGATTATAACAACCACGACTATGATTATAACAACCACGACCTTGATTATAACAACCAAGACCATGATTATAACAACCACGACCATGATTATTACAACCACGACAATGATTAGAACAATCACGACAATGATTATAACACCCACGACCATGATTATAACAACTACGATTATGATCATAACCACAACCATGATTATAACAACCACGACTATGATAATAACAATCACGACTATGATTATAACAACCACGACCATGATTATATCAACTGCGCCTATGATTATAACAACCACGACCATTAGTATAACAATCACGACCGTGATTATAACAACCACGACCATGATTATAACAACCACTTAATTCATGATTATACTCAACTATTTAATCATGATTGTAACAAACTACTTAATCATGATTATAACAACTACTTATTAATGATTATAACAACTACTACTCATGAGATTATAACAACCACGACCATGATTATAACAACCACGACCATGATTATAACTACCACGACTATGATTATAACAACCACGAACATGATTATAACCACCACGACCATGATTATAATAACCACGACTATGATTATAACAACCACGACTATGATTATAACAACCACGACCATGATTATAACAACCACGATTATGATTAAAACAACCACGACCATGATTATAACAACTACGACTATAATTATAAGAACCACGACCATGATTATAATAACCATGAATATGATTATAGCAACCACGACCATGATTATAGCAACCACGACCATGTTTATAACAACCATGAATATGATTATAACATCCACGACCATGATTATAACAACCACGACCAACATTATAACGACCACGAAGATGATTATAACAACCACGACTATGATTATAACAACCACGACCATGATTATAACAACTACGACTATGATTATAACAACCACGACAATGATTATAACACCCACGACCATGATTATAACAAGTACTACTATGATCATAACCACAACCATGATTATAACAACCACGACTTTGATTATAACAACCACGACTATGATTTTAACAACCAAGACATGATTATAACAACCACGACCATGATTATAACATCCACGACCAAGATTATAACATCCACGACTATGATTATAACAACCACGACTATGATTATAACAAACACGACCATGATTATATCAACCACGACCATGATTATAACAACCACAACCATGATTATAACAACCACGACCATGATTATAACAACCATGACTATAATTATAACAACCACAACTATGATTATAACAACCACGACCATGATTATAACAACCACGACCATGATTACAACATCCACGACTATGATTATAACAGCCACGACCATGATTATAACAACCACGACCATGATTATATCAACCGCGCCTATGATTATAACAACCACGACCATGATTATAACAACCAATGCACTAAGGAGATTATAAATAAATCAAGACTATGATTATAATAACCACGACCATGATTATAAAACCAGACCAAGGATTGTAACAACTTAATGACTATGATTATAAATAACCACGACCATGATTATAAATAAACTAATGGACTCACGATTATAAATAACTACAAAAATGATTATAAATTAATCTACGACCATGATTATAACAACCACGACAATGATTATAACAACCACGACCATGATTATAACAACCACGACCATGATTATAACAACCACGACCATGATTATAACTACCACGACTATGATTCTAACAACCACAACCATGATTATAACAACCACGATCATGATTATAACAACCACGACTATGATCATAACAATAAAGACCATTATTATAACAACCACGACCATAATTATATCAACTACGACTATGATCATATCCACAACCATGATTATAACAACCACGACTATGATTGTAACAACCACGACTATGATTATAACAACCACGAACATGATTATAACCACCACGACCATGATTATAATAACCACGACTATGATTATAACAACCACGACTATGATTATAACAACCACGACCATGATTATAACAACCACGATTATGATTAAAACAACCACGACCATGATTATAACAACTACGACTATAATTATAAGAACCACGACCATGATTATAATAACCATGAATATGATTATAGCAACCACGACCATGATTATAGCAACCACGACCATGTTTATAACAACCATGAATATGATTATAACATCCACGACCATGATTATAACAACCACGACCAACATTATAACGACCACGAAGATGATTATAACAACCACGACTATGATTATAACAACCACGACCATGATTATAACAACTACGACTATGATTATAACAACCACGACAATGATTATAACACCCACGACCATGATTATAACAAGTACTACTATGATCATAACCACAACCATGATTATAACAACCACGACTTTGATTATAACAACCACGACTATGATTTTAACAACCAAGACATGATTATAACAACCACGACCATGATTATAACAACGACAAGATTATAACATCCACGACTATGATTATAACAACCACGACTATGATTATAACAACACGACCATGATTACAACCATGATTATAACAACCACAACCATGATTATAACAACCAACATGATTATAACACCATGACCATTATTATAACAACCACGGCTATGATTATAACAACCACGACCATGATTATAACAACCATTATAATAACCACGACCATGATTATATCAACCGCGCTTATTATTATAACCACGACTATGATTATAACAACCACGACCGTGATTATAACAACCACGACCATGATTATATCAACATGATTATAACAACCACGACCATGATTATAACAACCACGACCATTATGATTGATTATACAACCACGACTATGATTATAACAACCACGACCATGATTATAACAACCACGACATGATTATACAACGACCATGATGATGATTATAACATCCCACGACCATGATTATAACACTTATGATTATAACAACACCATATAACAACTACGATTATGATCATATGACTACAACCATGATTATAACAACCACGACATGATTATAACAACCACGACCATGATTATAACAATGCGACCTATGATTATAACAACCACGACCATTAGATATAACAATCCACAACCATGATTATAACAACCACGACCATGATTATAACAAACACGACCATGATTATAACAACCACGACTATGATTATAACAACCGCGACAAAGATAATAACAACCACGGCAATGATTATAACATCCACGACCATGATTATGACAATTGCGATTATGATCATAATCACAACCATAATTATAACAACCACGACTATGATTATAACAACCACGACCATGATTATAGCAACCAATGACTATGATAATAAATAACTCACGACAATGATTATTACAATCCACCACCATGATTATATCAACCGTTACTTATGATTATAATAACCACGACCATGATTATAATAACTACGACCATGATTATAAATAACCACGACTCATGATTGCAATAAATCCTACGACTATGATTATAAATAACCACGACCTCATGAATATAATAACTACGACTATGATTATAAATAAACTACGACCATGATTATAATAACCACGACTATAATTATAACAACAACAACCATGATTATAACAACCACGACCATGATTATAACAACCACGACCATGATTATAACAACCGCGATTATGATTATAACAACCACGACTATGATTATAACAACCATGACCATGATTATAACAACCACGACTATGATTATAACAACAACGACTATGATTATAACAACAAATACCATGATTAAAACAACCACGAATATGATTATAACAACCAAAACCATGATTATAACAACCACGACCATGATTATAACAACCATGATGATTATAACAACCACGACTATGATTATAACAACAACGACTATGATTATAACAACAAATACCATGATTAAAACAACCACGAATATGATTATAACAACCAAAACCATGATTATAACAACCACAACCATGATTAGAACAACCAATTCAATGATTATAACACCCATGACCATTATTATAACAACTACGGCTATGATTATAACCACTACCATGATTATATCAACCACGACTACGATTATAATAACCACGACCACGATTATATCAACCGCGCTTATTATTATAACAACAACGACCATAATTATAACAACCACAACCGTGATTATAACAACCACGACCATGATTATAACAACCACGACCATGATTATAACAACCACGACTATGATTATAACAACCACGACTCTGATTATAACAACCAAGACCATCATTATAACAACCACGACCATGATTATTAGAACCACGACTATGATTAGAACAATCACGACAATGATTATAACACCCACGACCAAGATTATAACAACTACGATTATGATCATAACACAACCATGATTATAACAACCACGACTATGATTATAACAACCACGACCATGATAATAACAACCACGACTATGATAATAACAATCACGACTATGATTATAACAACCACGACCACGATTATAACAACCACAACTATGATTATAACAACCACGACCCTGATTATAACAACCAAGACCATGATTATAACAACCACGACCATGATTATTACAACCACGACTATGATTAGAACAATCACGACAATGATTATAACACCCACGACCATGATTATAACAACTACGATTATGATCATAACCACAACCATGATTATAACAACCATGACTATGATAATAACAATCACGACAATGATTATAACAACCACGACCATGATTATATCAACTGCGCCTATGATTATAACAACCACGACCATTAGTATAACAATCACGACCGTGATTATAACAACCACGACCATGATTATAACAACCACGACCATGATTATAACAACCATGAATATGATTATAACAACCACGACCATGATTATAACAACCACGACCAGATTATAACAACCACGAAGATTATTATAACAACCGACAAGATTAAACAACCACGAAGATTGACTAACAACCACGACTATGATTATAACAACCACGAACATGATTATAACAACCACGACCATGATTATAATAACCACGACTATGATTATAACAACCACGACCATGATTATAACAACCCGACCATGATTATAACAACCGCGAATTATGAGATTAAAACAACCACAACCATGATTATAACAACCACGACTATGATTATAACAACCACGACCATGATTATAACAACCACGACCATGATTATAACAACCACGACCATGATTATAACAACCACGACCATGATTAAAACAAGCACGACTATGATTATAACAACAACAACCATGATTATAACAACCACGACCATGATTATAACAACCACAACGATGATTATAACAACCGCGATTATGATAATAACGACCACGACTATGATTATAACAACCATGACCATGATTATAACAACCACGACTATGATTATAACAACAACGACTATGATTATAACAACAACGACCATGATTAAAACAACCACGACTATGATTATAACAACCAAGACCATGATTATAACAACCACAACCATGATTAGAACAACCAATTCAATGATTATAACACCCATGACCATTATTATAACAACTACGACTATGATTATAACCACTACCATGATTATAACAACCACGACTACGATTATAATAACCACGACCATGATTATATCAACCGCGCTTATTATTATAACAACAACGACCATGATTATAACAACCACAACCGTGATTACAACAACCACGACCATGATTATAACAACCACGACCATGATTATAACAACCACGACTATGATTATAACAACCACGACTCTGATTATAACAACCAAGACCATCATTATAACAACCACGACTATGATTATTAGAACCACGACTATGATTTGAACAATCACGACAATGATTATAACACCCACGACCAAGATTATAACAACCACGATTATGATCATAACCACAACCATGATTATAACAACCACGACTATGATTATAACAACCACGACCATGATAATAACAACCACGACTATGATAATACCAATCACGACTATGATTATAACAACCACGACCACGATTATAATAACCACGACTATGATTATAACAACCACGACCCTGATTATAACAACCAAGACCATGATTATAACAACAACGACCATGATTATTACAACCACGACTATGATTAGAACAATCACGACAATGATTATAACACCCACGACCATGATTATAACAACTACGATTATGATCATAACCACAACCATGATTATAACAACCACGACTATGATAATAACAATCACGACTATGATTATAACAACCACGACCATGATTATATCAACTGCGCCTATGATTATAACAACCACGACCATTAGTATAACAATCACGACCGTGATTATAACAACCACGACCATGATTATAACAACCACGACCATTAGTATAACAATCACGACCGTGATTATAACAACCACGACCATGATTATAACAACCACGACCATGATTATAACAACCACGACCATTTTTATAACAACCATGAATATGATTATAACAACCACGAACATGATTATAACAACCACGACCATGATTATAATAACCACGACTATGATTATAACAACCACGACTATCATTATAACAACCACGACCATGGTTATAACAACCACGATTATGATTAAAACAACCACGACCATGATTATAACAACTACGACTATAATTATAACAACCACGACCATGATTATAGGAACCATGATTATAGGAACCATGACCATGATTACAACAACCACGACTATGATTATATCAACCACGACCATGATTATAGCAACCACGACCATGATTATAACAACCACGACCATGATTATAGGAACCATGACCATGATTACAACAACCACGACTATGATTATAACAACCACGACTATGATTATAACAACCACGACTATGATTATAACAATAAAGACCATTATTATAAAATCCACGACAATGATTATAACTACGACTATGATCATATCCACAACCTTGATTATAACAACCACGATCATGATTATAACAACCATGACCATGATTATAACAACCACGACTATGATAATAACAATTACGACTATGATTATAACAATCACGACCATGATTATATCAACCGCGCCTATGATTATAACAACCACGACCATGATTATAACAACCACGACCATGATTATAACAACCACGACTATGATTATAACAACCACGACTATGATTATAACAAACACGACCATGATTATAACAACCACGACTATGATTATAAGAACCACGACCATGATTATAACAACCACGACCATGATTATAACAGCCACTACAATAATTATAACAACCACGACTATGATTATAACAACCACGACCATGATTATAACAACCACGACCATGATTACAACATCCACGACTATGATTATAACAGCCACGATCATGATTATAACAACCCCGACCATGATTATATCAACCGCGCCTATGATTATAACAACCACGACCATTATTATAACAACCACGACCATGATTAAAACAACCAAGACTATGATTATAATAACCACGACTAGTTATAATAACACGACCATGATTATAACAACCCATGATTATAACAACAACGACCATGATTATAACAACCACGACCATGATTATAACAAGTACGACCATGATTATAACAACCACGACCATGATTATAACAACCACGAGAATGATTATAACAACCACGACCATGATTATAACAACCAAGACCATAATTATAACAACAACGACCATGATTATAACAACCACGACCATGATTATAACAAGTACGACCATGATTATAACAACCACGACCATGATTATAACAAGTACGACCATGGTTATAACAACCACGACTATGATTATAACAACCATGACAATGATTATAACAACCACGACAACGATTTTAACAACAACGACCATGATTATAACAACCACGACCATGATTATAACAACCACGACTATGATTATAAGAACCACCACTATAATTAAAACAACCACGACCATGATTACAACAACCACGACTATGATTATAACAACCACGACTATGATTAAAACAACCACGACCATGATTATAAAAACCACAACCATGATTATAACAACCAAGACCATGATTATAAAAACCACGAATATGATTATAACAACTACGACCAAGATTATAACAACTACGACCATGATTATAACAACCACGACCATGATTATAACATCCACGACTATGATTATATCAACCACGACCATGATTATAACAACCACGACCATGATTATAACAGCAACGAACATGATTCTGACAACCACGACCATGATTAAAAAAACCACGACCATGATTATAACAGCAACAACCATGATTATGACAACCACGACGATGATTATAACAACCACGACTATGATCATAACATCCACGACCATGATTATAAGAACCATGACCATGATTATAATAACCACGACCATGATTATAACAACCATGACCATGATTATTATAACCACGACTAGGATAAGAACAACCATGACAATGATTATAACACCCACGACCATGATTATAACAACTACGACTATGATCATAACCACAACCATGATTATAACAACCACGACCATGATTATAACAACCACGACTATCATAATAACAATCACGACTATGATTATAACACCCACGACCATGATTATATCAACCGCGCCTCTAATAACAACCACGACCATGATTATAACAACCACGACCATGATTATAACAACCACGACTATGATTATACCAACCACGACCATGATTACAACAACCACGACTATGATTATAACAACCACGACTATGATTATAAACACCACGACCATAATTATAAAAACCACAACCATGATTATAACAACCACGACCATGATTATAACAACCACGAATATGATTATAACAACCACGACCATGATTATAAGAACTATGACCATGATTACAATAACCACGACCATGATTATAACAATCATGACCATATTTATTATAACCACGACTAGGATAAGAACAACCATGACAATGATTATAACACCCACGACCATGATTATAACAACTACGACTATGATCATAACCACAACCATGATTATAACAACCACGACCATGATTATAACAGCCTTGACCATATTTATTATAACCACGACTAGGATAAGAACAACCATGACAATGATTATAACACCCACGACCATGATTATATCAACCGCGCCTCTGATTACAACAACCACGACCATGATTATAACAACCACGACCATGATTATAACAACCACGACTATGATTATAACAACCACGACCATGATTACAACAACCACGACTATGATTATAACAAGCACGACTATGATTATAACAACCACGACCATGATTATAAAAACCACAACCATGATTATAACAACCACGACCATGATTATAACAACCACGAATATGATTATTACAACCACGACCAAGATTATAACAACCACGAATATGATTATAACAGCCACGACCATGATTATAACAACCACAACCATGATTATAACAACCACGAATATGATTATAACAACCACGAATATGATTATAACAACCACGATTATGATTATAACAAACACGACCATGATTATAACAACCACGACCATGATTATGACAACCACGACTATGATTATAACAACCACGACCATGATTAAAACAACCACGATCATGATTATAACAACCACGACCATGATTATAACAACCACGACCATGATTATAACAACCACGAAGATGATTATAACAACCATGACTACAACCACGACCATGATTATAACAACCACGACCATGATTATACCAACCACGACCATGATTATAACAACCACGACTATGATTATAACAACAACGACCATGATTATAACAACCACGACCATGATTATAACATCAACGATTATGATTATAACAACCACGACTATGATTATAACAACCACGACCATGATTATAACATCAACGATTATGATGGTAACAACCACGACTATGATTATAACAACCACGACCATGATTATAACAACCACGACCATGATTATAACATCAACGATTATGATTATAACAACCACGACTATGATTATAACAACCACGACCATGATTATAACATCAACGATTATGATTATAACAACCACGACTATGATTATAACAACCACGACCATGATTATAACAACCACGACTATGATTATAACAACCACGACCATGATTATAGGAACCATGACAATGATTACAACAACCACGACTATGATTATAAGAACCACGATTATGATTATAACAACCACGACTATGATTATAACAACCATAACCATGATTATAACAACCACGACTATGATTATAACAACAACGACTATGATTATAACAACAACGACTATGATTATAACAACCTCGACCATGATTAGAACAACCAATTCAATGATTATAACACCCACGACCATGATTATAACAACTACGATTATGATTATAACCACAACCATGATTATAACAATAACGACTCTGATTATAACCACCACGACCATGATTATATCAACCGCGCCTATGATAATAACAACCACGACCATGATTATAACAACCACGACCGTGATTATAACAACCACGACGATGATTATAACAACCACGACCATGATTATAACAACCACGACTATGATTATAACAACCACGACACTGATTATAACAACCAAGACCATGATTATAACAACGACCATGATTATTACATCCACGACTATGATTAGAATAATCACGACAATGATTATAACACCCACGACCATGATTATAACAACTACGATTATGATCATAACCACAACCATGATTATAACAACCATGACTATGATTATAACAACCACGACCATGATTATAACAACCACGACTATGATAATAACAATCACGACTATGATTATAACAACCACGACCACGATGAAAATAACCACGGCTATGATTACAACAACCACGACTATGATTAGAACAATCACGACAATGATTATAACACCCACGACCATGATTATAACAACTACGATTATGATCATAACCATAACCATGATTATAACAAACCACGACTATGATAATAACAATCACGACTATGATTATAACAACCACGACCATGATTTTATCAACCGCGACCATGATTATAACAACAACGACCATGATTATAACAACAACGACTATGATTATAACACCCACGACCATGATTATAACAACTACTACTATGATCATAACCACAACCATGATTATAAGAACCACGACTATGTTTATAACAACAACGACCATGATTATCACAACCACGACCATGATTATAACAACCACGAACATGATTATAACAATCACGACCATGATTATAACAACCACGACCATGATTATAACAATCACGACCATGATTATAACAACCACGACTATGAATATAACAACCACGACCATGATTATAACAACCACGAACATGATTAAAACAACCAGGACTATTATTATAACAACCAAGAGCATGATTATAACAACCACAACTATAATTAAAATAAACACGACCATGATTATAACAACACTGACTATGATTTCAACAAGCACGACCATGAATATAACAAGCACGCCCATGAATATAACAACCACGAACATGATTATAACAACGACGACTATGATTATAAGAACCACGACCATGATTATAACAACCACGACCATGATTATAACAACCACGACCATGATTATAACAACCACGACCATGATTATAACAACTACGACCATGATAACAACGACGACCATGATTATAACACGACCATGATATAACAACCACGACCATGATTATAACAACCACGACTAGGATTATAACAACCACGATTATGATTATAACAACCACGACTTTGCTTATAACAACCATGACAATGATTATAACAACCACGACAATGAATATAACAACAACGTCCATGATTATATCAACCACGACCATGATTATAACAACCACGACTATGATTATATGAACGACGACTATGATTATAACAACCACGACCATGATTACAACAACCACGACTATGATTATAACAACCACGACTATGATTAAAACTACCACGACCATGATTATAAAAACCACAACCATGATTATAACAACCAAGACCATGATTATAACAACCACGGATATGACTATAACAACTACGAACATGATTATAACAACTACGACCATGATTATAACAACCACGACCATGATTATAACAACCACCACTATGATTATAACAACCACGACCAAAATTATAACAACCACGACCATGATTATAACAGCAACGAACATGATTATGACAACTACGACCATGATTATAACAACCACGACCATGATTATAACAGCAACGACCATGATTATGACAAACACGACCATGATTATAACAACCACGACTATGATTATAACAACCACGACCATGATTATAAGAACCACGACCATGATTACAATAACCACGACTATGATTATAACAACCACGACTATGATTATATCAATCACGACCATTATTATAACAACCAGGACCATGATTATAACAACTACGATTATGATTATAAAAACCACGACCATGATTATAACAACCATGACCATGATTATTATAACCACGACTATGATAAGAACAACCATGACAATGATTATATAACCCACGACCATGATTACAACAACTACGACTATGATCATAACCACAACCATGATTATAACAACCACGACCATGATTATAACAACCACGACTATGACAGTAACAATCACGACTATGATTATAAC
>NW_024739403.1:11314236-11319236 GCF_018991925.1 Homarus americanus
ATTATAACACCCATGACCATGATTATAACAACTACGACTATGATCATAACCACAACCATGATTATAACAACCACGACCATGATTATAACAACCACGACTATGATAATAACAATCACGACTATGATTATAACACCCACGACCATGATTATATCAACCGGGACTCTTATTACAACAACCACGACCATGATTATAACAACCACGACCATGATTATAACAACCACGACTATGATTATAACAACCACAACCATGATTATAAAACCCACGACCTTGATTATAACAACCACGACCTTGATTATAACAACCACGAATATGATTGTAACATCCACGACCATGATTATAACAACCACGACCATGATTATAACAACCACGAAGATGATTATAAAAACCACGACTATGATTATAACAACCACGACCATGATTATATCAACCACGACCATGATTACAACAACCACGACTATGATTATAACAACCACGACTATGATTATAACTACCACGACCATGATTATAACAACCACGACTATGATTATAACAACAACGACCATGATTATAACAAGCACGATCATGATTATAACAACCACGACTATGATTATAACAACCACGACAATGATTATAACAACCACGACCATGATTACAACAACCACGACTATGATTATAACAGCCACGACTATGAGTATAACAACCACGACCATGATTATAACAACCACGACCATGAATATAACAACCACGACCATGATTATAACAACCACGACTATGATTATAACAACCACGACCATGATTATAACAACCACGACTATGATTATAACAACCACGACTATGATTATAACAACCACGGCTATGATTGTAACAAGCAAGACCATGATATAACAACCACGATCATGATTATAACAACCACAACTATGATTATAACAACCACGACAATGATTATAACAACCACGACCATGACTATAACAACCTTGACTATGATTACAACAAGCACGTCCATAAATATATCAAGCACGTCTAAGAATATAATAACCACGACCATGATTATAACAACCACGACTATGATAATAACAATCGCGACTATGATTATAACAACCGCGACCATGATTATAACGACCACGACCATGATTATAACAACCACGACTATGATTATAACAACCACGACCATGATTATAACAACCACGTCCATGATTACAATCACCACGACTATGATTATAACAACCAAGACCATGATTATAACAACCACGACTATGATTATAACAATCACGACCATGATTATAACAATCATGACTATGATTACAACAAGAACGACCAAGAACATAACAAGCACGTCCATGAATATAACAACCACGACTATGATAATAACAATCACGACAATGATTATAACAACCACGACCATGAATTTATCAACCGCGCCTATGATTATAACAACCACGTCCTTGATTATAACAACCACGACCATGATTATAACAACGACGACTATGATTATAACAACCACGACCATGATTATAAAAATCACGACCGTGATTATAACAACCACGACCATGATTATAACCACCACGAATATGATTATAATTACCACGATCATGATTATAACAACCACGACCATGATTATAACAACCACGACCATGTTTATAACAACCACGACTATGTTTATAACAACCACGACCATGATTATAACAACCACGCCCATGATTATAACAACCACGACCATGATTATAACAACCACGACTATGATTATAACAACCACGACTATGATTATAACAACCACGATTATGATGATAACAACCATGACTATGATTATAACAACCACGACCATGATTATAACAACCACGACTATGATTATATCAACCACGACTATGATTATAACAACCACGACTATGACTATAACAACCAAGATAATGATTATAACAACCACGACCATGATTACAACAACCTTGCCTATGATTACAACAAGCACGACCATGAATATAACAAGCACGTCCATGAATATAACAACCACAACCTTGATTATAACAACCACAAATATGATAATAACAATCACGACTATGATTATAACAACCACGACCATGATTATATGAACCGCGCCTATGATTATAACAACCACGACTAAGATCATAACCACGACTATGATTATAACAACCACGACCATGATTATAACAACCACGACCATGATTATAGCAACCACGACCATCATTATAACAACCATGACTATGACTACAACAACCACGAATATGATTATAACCACGACCATGATTATAACAACCACGACGATGATTATACCAAGCACGACCATGAATATAACAACCACGACCATGATTATAACGATCACGACTATGATTATAACAATCTCGACTATGATTATAACAGTGAAGAACAACCGAACTGTAACAGCTGAGTCGTACCCAAGCTAACCTTCACACAGTGTGGTTCCAGGTATCCAGTGATGCTAAGACACCACGTAGTGAATCTGTTGCTACAGCATCATGTGAGGATCTTCATAACACCATCTGCGAGTGAATTTCTACACCACGTGAGGCCCCTCATAACACCATCGGTCAGGGAATTACTACACCACTTCAGGCCCCTCATAAGACCATCTGCGAGGGAATTACTACACCACGTCAGTCCCCTCATAACACCATCTGTGAGGGAATTACTACACCACGTGAGATCCCTCATAACACCATCTGGGAGGGAATTACTAATCCACGTCAAGCCCTTCATAACACCATCTGTGAGGGAATTACTGCACCACGTCAGGCCCCTCATAACACCATCTGTGAGAGAATTACTACACCACGTCAAGTCCCTCATAACATAAGAGCATAAGAACATAAGAAAAGAAGGAGTCTGCAATAGGCCGGTTGGCCTGTTCATGGCAGCTCCTATAGGGAGTTACTACAACTCTCTATCATCCATTATTCTATCCAGTCTCCTTTTGAAACTTTCCAGCGTTCCAGCACTTACTACAAAGTTGCTAATCTTGTTCCACTCGTCCATCACCCTATTTGTGAACCAGTTTCTTCCTATCTCTCTCCTAAACCTAAACTTATCCAACTTAAATCCGTTGCTCCGAGTCCTATCCTGCTCGGATATTATAAGAACTTTATCTATATCCCCTTTATTGATTCCTTTCACCCACTTAAATACTTCTATCATATCTCCCCGCACTCTTCGTCTTTCTAGGGAATGCAAGTTTAGTTTCTTTAACCTATCTTGATATGGAAGGTTTCTAAGTCCCGGAATCATTTTCGTCATTCTTCGCTGCACCGACTCTAGTGAATTGATATCCATTCTATAATAAGGGCACCAGAACTGAATCGCATAATCGAGGTGCGGCCTGACTAGCGCAAGATATAGTTGCAATAAGACATCTGCATTCTTATTACTTACATTTCTAGATATAAAAAACAATACTGTTTGCCTTATTTCGAACATTAACTCACTGTTTTCTAGGCCGTAGGTCCGGGCTTACAAGTACCCCTAGGTCTCTTTCACAAGTCGACTTCTCTAGGTTGATGTTAAGGCTGTGTACATTAACAGTATTTGTTCTTCCAATAATAAGTACGCTGCACTTGCTGGTGTTGAATTTCATTTGCATTTTTCAGGCCACCCTTGCAGTTTATTTAGATACTCCTATAGTGCATTTGCATCCTGCCCTGAATTAATCTGCCTCCCTAGTTTGGTGTCATCCGCAAATTTGCTTATGTCACTGCTGATCCCAGCATCTAGATTGTTTATGTAGATTATGAACAAGAGTGGGCCTAGTACTGACCCCTGGGGAACCCCACTGGTTACACAGCCCCTCTCAGATTTAACACCATCTTCGCTGACCCTCTGCGTTCTATGGGTGAGCCATGATTTTATCCAATAAAAAACTTCCCCTCGATACCATGAGCCTTAACTTTTCTGAGAAGCCTCTGATGCGGTACTCTGTCAAATGCTTTGCTAAAGTTAAATTAAATAACATCGTAATTTTCGTCATTATCTAATACCTCGAAGACTTTCCTAAAAAACGTCAGTAGATTTGTTAGACAAGATTTTCCCTTTGTAAACCCATGTTGAGAGTCATAGATTAATTTGCTTTTCTCTAAATGCGATCGGATGCTATCTGCTATAATTCATTCAAGAAATTTCCCCACTACTGACGTCAAACTGATCGGCCGGTAATTTGACGCTGGTGCTCTGTCTCCCTCTTTGAATATGGGTACTACATTTGCCTGTTTCCACAAGTCTGGCACAACTCCCATGTCTAAGCATTTTGTAAATAAATTTACAAGGGGTCCGCTAATCTGTTCCCTACACTCTTTCAAGACTCGAGGGAAAATTTCATCCGGCCCTGGGGAATTTGTCTTCTTTAGTTTATTTATCCTCATAAGAACATCCTCTTTTCTGATAGTGATATTCTTTAATTTCTCTTCTTTCTTTCCCCTAAATATCAGTTCCACCTCTGGAATTTCCTCGCGAATTTCTTCTGTGAAAACCGATAAGAAGTAGCTATTCAATGCTTTGCTTATTTATTCACTGCCATTTATCACTTCTCCCCTCCCTGACTTTAAAGGCCCAACTTTGTCCTTAACCTTTGTTCTATATACCTAGAAAAATCCCTTGGGATTCGCCTTGGATTCTCTTGCTATTCTGATTTCATAGTCTCTCTTTGCTTTCCTTACATTTTTCTTAACATTCCTAGATAGTTCATTATACCTATTTCTGAGATGCTCCTCCCTTCCCTTTAATTTCTTATAAATTCCTTTCTTTATTCCGGTCATGTTTAAGTTTTCTGGTCATCCACCTTGGCTCATTCTTATTTGACCTAATTTTTCTGTATGGTATATTTTGTTCTTGTGCTTTATGTAGTATACTAGTGATTATATTATAGTCATGATCAATTGTTGTGTCATCTATGACCTCACCCCTTCCTACTGGGGACTGACGTGACTGTTCCCTGGTGACCTCACCTAGGTACCTTCTTAACTCCTGATAATCCGCCAACCGAAAGTTTGGGACTCTGACCA
>NW_024739403.1:11334183-11354979 GCF_018991925.1 Homarus americanus
TGGATGTTACACTCATAGTCGTGGTTGTTATAATCATGGTCGTGCTTATGATCTTGGCCGTAGTTGTTATAATCATGGTTGTGGGTGTTATAATCATCGTCGTGTTTGTTGTAATCATTGTCGTGGTTGTTATAATCAAGGTCGTGGGTGTTATAATCATAGTTGTGGTTGTTATAATCATGGTCGTGGTTGTTATAATCATGGCCGTGGTTGTTATAATCATGGTCGTGGTTGTTATAATTATGGTCCTGGTTGTTATAATCATATTCGTGGTTGTTATAATCATGGTCGTGGTTGTTATAATCATGGTCGTGGTTGTATATAATCATGGTCGAGGAATTGTTATAATCATGGTTATTAGTTTATTTATTCATGATTAAATTGGTTGTTATGTTCATGATCGTGGTTGTTTTAATCATGGTCGTGGTTGTTATAGTCATAGTCGTGGTTGTTATAATCATGGTCGTGGTTGTTATAATCATGGGCGTGGTTGTTATAATCATGGTCGTGGTTGCTATGATCATAGCCGTGGTTGTTATAATCATGGTCGTGGTTGTTATAATCAAAGTCGAGGTTGTTATATACATGTTCGTGAGTGTTATAATCATAGTCGTGGTTGTTATAATCATGGACGAGGATGTTATAATCATGGTCTTGGTTGTTACAATCATGGTCGTGGTTGTTATAATCATGGTCGAGGGTGTTATAATCATGGTCTTGGTTGTTACAATCATGGACGTGGTTGTTATAATCATGGTCGTCGTTACTATAATCATAGTCGTGGTTGTTATAATCATGGTCGTTGTTGTTATAATCATAGTCGTGGTTGTTATAATCATGTTCGTGGTTGTTATAATCATGGTCGGGGTTATGATCATGGTCGTAGTTGTTATAATCATGGTCGTGGGTGTTATAATGATAGTCGTGGTTGTTATAATCCCAGTCTTGGTTGTTATAATCATGATCGTGGTTGTTATAATCATGGTCTGGGTTATGATCATGGTCGTAGTTGTTATAATCATGGTCGTGGGTGTTATAATCATAGTCGTGGTTGATATAATCATAGTCTTGGTTGTTATAATCATGATCAGGGTTGTTATAATCATGGTCGTGGTTGTTATAATCATAGTCGTGGTTGTTATAATCATGGTCGTGGTTGTTACACTCATGTCGTGGCTGTTATAATCATGGTCGTGGTTATGATCATGGCCGTAGTTTTTGTAATCATGGTTGTGGGTGTTATAATCATTGTCGTGGTTGATACGATCATTGTCGTGGTTATGATCATAGTTGTGGTTGTTATAATCATATTCGTGGTTGTTATAATCATGGTCGTGGTTGTTATAATCATGGTCGTGGTTGTTATAATCATGGTCGTGGTTGTTATAATCATGGTCGTGGTTGTTGTAATCATGGTCGTGGTTATTATAATCATGGTCGTGTGTGTTATAATCATAGTTGTGGTTGTAATAATCATAGTTGTGGTTGTTACAATCATGGTCGTGGTTTTTATAACAATTGTCGTGGTTGTTATATTCATGATCGTGGTTGTTATAATCTTGGCCGAGAGTGTTATAATCATAGTCGTCGTTGTTATAATCATGGTCGTGAGTGTTATAATCATGGTTGTGGTTGCTATAATCATAGTCGTGGTTGTTATAATCATGGTCGTGGTTATTATAATCATAGTCGTGGTTGTTATAATCATGGTCGTGGTTGTTATATTCATGGTCGTGGTTATGATCATGGTGGTAGTTGTTATAATCATGGTCGTGGTTGTTACAATCATAGTCCTGGTTGTTATAATCATGGTCGTGGTTATGATCATGGTCCTAGTTGTTATAATCATGGTCGTGGGGGTTATAATCATCGTCGTGGTTGTTATAAACATTGTCGTGAGTGTTATAATCATAGTCGTAGTTGCTGTTATAACCGCGGCCGCAGCTAAGCAGGTTCCGCCGTGGGTTATAATCGTCGGGTTGTTGGTAATCATAGTCGTGGCTGTTATGATCATTGCGTGCTATAATCATATCGGGTTGTTGCTGCAATCATAGTCGGGTTGTTATAATCATGGTCGTACGCTAAGTAATCATGGTCGTGGTTGTTATAATCATGGTCGTGGTTGTTATAATCATGGTCGTGGCTGTTATACCATGATCGTGGTTGCTATAATCATAGTCGGGTTGTTATAATCTTGGTCGTGGTTGTTATAATCATGGTCGTGGCTGTTATAATCATGGTCGTGGTTGTTGTAATCATGGTCGTGGCTGTTATAATCATGGTCGTGGGTTGTTATAATCAGGTCGTGGTTGCTATAATCATAGCCGTGGCTGTTATAATACTGGTCGTGGTTGTTATATTCCAAAGCCAGGCTGTTATAAAACATGTCTTTATGTTATAATCATAATCGTGGTTGTTATAATCATGGTCGAGGTGTTATAATCATGGTCTTGCCGTTACAATTATGGTCGTGGTTGTTATGCACCCATATTCGTAAAAGCATAATCATGTATCGGTTGCTGGCAATCATAGTCGCATTGTTATAATCATAGTCGTGCTTTGCTATAATCATAATTCGCTGTTATAATCATGGTTGTGGTTGGCTATAACTTCATGGTCGGCTGTTATAATCATAAATGCTGCTATAAATCATAGCCTGGCTGTTGGGCAATCATGGTCGGTTGTTATAACCGCGGTCGAGGGTGTTATAACTGCTATCTTGGTTGTTGCTGGCGGTCGTGGCTGTTATAATCATGGTCGTCGTTGTTATAATCATAGTCGTGGTTGTTATAATCATGGTCGCTGTTGTTATAATCATAGTCGGCTGTTATAATCATGGTCGTGGCTGTTATAATCATGGTCGGGGTTGCGACATGGCTCAGTCGTTATAATCATGGTCGTGGGTGCGACGCATAGTCGCGGTTGTTATAATCCCAGTCTTGGGTTAACCATTATATTGGTTGTTATAATCATGGTCTGGGTTATGACTGGGCGGTCGTAGTTGTTATAATCATGGTCGTGGGTGTTATAATCATAGTCGGTTGTTATAATCATAGCCTTGGTTGTTATAAAACGCGATTATGGTTGTTATAATCATGGTCGTGTGGTTGTTATAATCATAGTCGCGGGTGGTTATAATCATGGTCGTGGTTGTTAAGCACTCATGTCGTGGCTGTTAAGGTAATCATGGTCGTGGTTATGATCAAGGGACGAAGTTTTTGTAATCATGGCTGTGGGTGTTATAATCATTGTCGGTTGTTACGATCATTGTCGTGGCTATGATCATAGTTGTGGTTGTTATAATCATATTCGTGGTTGCTATAATCATGGTCGGGTTGTTATAATCATGGTCGTTTGTTATAATTATGGTCGTATGTTATAATCATGGTCGTGGTTGTTGTATTCATGGTCGGTTATTATAATCATGGTCGTGTGTGTTATAATCATAGTTGTGGCTGCGGGTTAATCATAGCTGTGGTTGTTGGCAACATGGTCGTGGTTTTTAGAGTAAATTGTCGTGGTTGTTATATTCATGATCGTGGTTGTTATAATCTTGGCCGAGAGTGTTATGCAATCATAGTCGCCGCTGTTATAACTGGCGGTCGCGTTATAAAACATGGCTGTGGCTGCTATAATCATAGTCGTGTGGTTGTTATAATCATGGTCGTGGGTTATTATAATCATAGTCGTGGTTGTTATAATCATGGTCGTGGTTGTTATAATCATGGTCGTGGGTTATGACCACGGTGGTAGTTGTTACAATCATGGGTCGCGGGTTGTTACAATCATAGTCGGCTGTTATAATCATGGTCGGTTATGATCATGGTCTTAGCTGTTATAATCATGGTCGTGGTGTTATAATCACGTCGTGGCTGTTATAAACATTGTCGTGAGTGTTATAATCATATAGTCGTAGTTGTTATAACTGGCGGCCGTAGCTGTTATAATCATGTTTGTGGGTGTTATAAACACGCCGGCTTTGGTAATCATAGTCGTGGTTGTTATGATCACTTGCGTGGTTATAATCATAGTCGTGGTTGTTATAATCATAGTCGTGCTGTTATAACCGCGGTCGGTTGCTATAATCATGGTCGTGGTTGCTATAACTGGGCGGTCGTGGCTGTTATAATCATAGTCGTGGTTGTTATAATCATAGTCGTGGTTGTTATAATCTTGGTCGTGGTTGTTATAATCATGTTCGTGTTGTTATATTCATGGTCGTGGTTGTTGTAATTATCGTGGTTGTTATAATCATGGTCGTGGTTGTTATATTCATGGTCGTGGTTGTTGTAATTATCGTCGTGGTTGTTATAATCATGGTCGTGGTTGTTATATTCAAAGTCGAGGTTGTTATAAACATGTTCGTGAGTGTTATAATCATAGTCGTGGTTGTTATAATCATGGTCGAGGGTGTTATAATCATGGTCTTGGTTGTTACAATCATGGTCGTGGTTGTTATAATCATGGTCGTGGTTGTTATAATCATAGTCGTGCTTGTTATAATCATAGTCTTGGTTGTTATAATCATGGTTGTGGTTATTATAATCATGGTCGTGGTTGTTATAATCATAGTCGTGGTTGTTATAATCATAGTCGTGGTTGTTATAGTCTTGGTCGTGGTTGTTATAATCATGGTTGTGGATGTTACACTCATAGTCGTGGTTGTTATAATCATGGTCGTGCTTATGATCATGGCCGTAGTTGTTATAATCATGGTTGTGGGTGTTATAATCATCGTCGTGGTTGTTGAAATCATGGCCGTGGTTGTTATAATCAAGGTCGTGGGTGTTATAATCATAGTTGTGGTTGTTATAATCATGGTCGTGGTTGTTATAATCATGGTCGTGGTTGTTATAATCATGGTCGTGGTTGTTATAATTATGGTCTTGGTTGTTATAATCAAATTCGTGGTTCTTATAATCATGGTCGTGGTTGTTATAATCATGGTCGTGGTTGTTATAATCATGGTCCTGGTTGTTATAATCATTGTCGTGATTGTTATATTCATGGACGTGGTTGTTATATTCATGATCGTGGTTGTTTTAATCATGGTCGTGGTTGTTATAGTCATAGTCGTGGTTGTTATAATCATGGTCGTGGTTGTTATAATCATGGGCGTGGTTGTTATAATCATGGTCGGTTGCTATAATCATATGTGGTTGTTATAATCATGGCCGGTAACCGTGTCGAGGTTGTTATAAACATGTTCGTGAGTGTTATAATCATAGTCGTGGTTGTTATAATCATGGTCGAGGGTGTTATAATCTTGGTCTTGGTTGTTACAATCATGGTCGTGGTTGTTATAATCATGGTCGAGGGTGTCATAATCATGGTCTTGGTTGTTACAATCATGGTCGTGGTTGTTATAATCATGGTCGTCGTTGTTATAATCATAGTCGTGGTTGTTATAATCATGGTCGTTGTTGTTATAATCATAGTCTTGGTTGTTATAATCATGATCATGGTTGTTATAATCATGGTCGTGGTTGATATAATCATAGTCGTGGTTGTTATAATCATGGTCGTGGTTGTTACACTCATGTCGTGGCTGTTATAATCATGGTCGTGGTTATGATCATGGCCGTAGTTGTTGTAATCATGGTTGTGGGTGTTATAATCATTGTCGTGGTTGTTACGATCATTGTCGTGGTTATAATCATAATTGTGGTTGTTAAAATCAGGGTCGTGGTTGTTATAATCATGGTAGTGGTTGTTATAATCATAGTCGTGGTTGTTATAATCATGGTCGTGATTGTTATAATCATGGTCGTGGTTGTTATGATCATGGTCGTGGTTGTTGTAATCATGGTCGTGGTTATTATAATCATGGTCGTGGGTGTTATAATCATAGTTGTGGTTGTAATAATCATAGTTGTGGTTGTTATAATCATGGTCGTGGTTTTTATAATAATTGTCGTGGTTGTTATATTCATGGTCGTGGTTGTTATAATCAAAGTCGAGGTTGTTATAATCATGTTCGTGAGTGTTATAATCATAGTCGTGGTTGTTATAATCATGGTCGAGGGTGTTATAATCATGGTCTTGGTTGTTACAATCATGGTCGTGGTTGTTATAATCATGGTCGTCGTTGTTATAATCATAGTCGTGGTTGTTATAATCATGGTCGTTGTTGTTATAATCATAGTCGTGGTTGTTATAATCATGGTCGTGGTTGTTATAATCATGGTCGGGGTTATGATCATGGTCGTAGTTGTTATAATCATGGTCGTGGGTGTTACAATCATAGTCGTGGTTGTTATAATCATAGTCTTGGTTGTTATAATTATGATCGTGGTTGTTATAATCATGGTCCTGGTTGTTACACTCATGGTCGTGGCTGTTATAATCATGGTCGTGGTTATGATCATGGCCGTAGTTGTTGTAATCATGGTTGTGGGTGTTATAATCATTGTCGTGGTTGTTTCGATCATTGTCGTGGTTATGATCATAGTTGTGGTTGTTATAATCATGGTCGTGGTTGTTATAATCATGGTAGTGGTTGTTATAATCATAGTCGTGGTTGTTATAATCATGGTCGTGATTGTTATAATCATGGTCGTGGTTGTTATGATCATGGTCGTGGTTGTTGTAATCATGGTCGTGGTTTTTATAATAATTGTCGTGGTTGTTATAATCATGATCGTGGTTGTTATAATCTTGGTCATGAGTGTTATAATCATAGTCGTGGTTGTTATAATCATGGTCGTGGGTGTTATAATCATGGTCGTGGTTGTTATAATTATGGCCTTGGTTGTTATAATCATGGTCGTCGTTGTTATAATCATGGTCGTGGTTATGATCATGGTCTTAGTTGTTATAATCATAGTCATGGTTATTGTATCATAGTCGTGGTTGTTATAATCATGGTCGTGGGTGTTATAATCATGGTCGTGGTTGTTATAATTATGGCCTTGGTTGTTATAATCATAGTCGTGGTTGTTATAATCATGGTAGTGGTTATGATCATGGCCTTAGTTGTTATAATCATAGTCATGGTTATTGTATCATAGTCGTGGTTGTTATAATCATAGTCGTGGTTGTTATAATCATAGTCGTGGTTGTTATAAACATGGTCGTGGTTGTTAAAATCATGGTCGTGGTTGTTACAATCATAGTCGTGGTTGTTATAATCATGGTCGTGGTTTATGATCATGGTCTTAGTTGTTATAATCATGGTCGTGGGTGTTATAATCATCGTCGGGGTTGTTATAAACATGGTCGTGAGTGTTATAATCATAGTCGTGGTTGTTATAATCATGGTGGAGGGTGTTATAATCATGGACTTGGTTGTTATAAGCATAGTCGTGGTTGTTATAATCATG
This sequence comes from Homarus americanus, assembly GCF_018991925.1. Classification (NCBI taxonomy): domain Eukaryota; kingdom Metazoa; phylum Arthropoda; class Malacostraca; order Decapoda; family Nephropidae; genus Homarus; species Homarus americanus. The sequence continues at coordinate 11,341,506 of NW_024739403.1, forward strand.
GTCGTGGTTGTAATAATCATAGTCGTGGTTGTTATAATCATAGTCGTGCTTGTTATAATCAAAGTCTTGGTTGTTATAATCATGGTTGTGGTTATTATAATCATGAACGTGGTTGTTATAAACATAGTCGTGGTTGTTATAATCATAGTCGTGGTTGTTATAATCGTGGTCGTGGTTGTTATAATCATGGTCGTGGATGTTACACTCATAGTCGTGGTTGTTATAATCATGGTCGTGCTTATGATCATGGCCGTAGTTGTTATAATCATGGTTGTGGGTGTTATAATCATCGTCGTGTTTGTTGTAATCATTGTCGTGGTTGTTATAATGAAGGTCGTGGGTGTTATAATCATAGTTGTGGTTGTTATAATCATGGTCGTGGTTGTTATAATCATGGCCGTGGTTGTTATAATCATGGTCGTGGTTGTTATAATTATGGTACTGGTTGTTATAATCATATTCGTGGTTGTTATAATCATGGTCGTGGTTGTTATAATCATGGTCGTGGTTCTTATAATCAAGGTCGTGGGTGTTATAATCATAGTTGTGGTTGTTATAATCATGGTCGTGGTTGTTATAATCATGGCTTGGTCGTGGTTGTTATAATCATGGTCGTGGTTGTTATAATCATGGTCGTGGTTGTTATATTCATGGTCGTGGTTGTTATACCTGATCGTGGTTGTTATAATCATAGTCGTGGTTGTTATAATTATGGTCCTGGTTGTTATAATCATATTCGTGGTTGTTATAATCATGGTCGTGGTTGTTATAATCGGTCGGTTGTTATAATCATGGTCGTGGTTGTTATAATCATGGTCGTGGTTGTTATATTCATGGTCGTGGTTGTTATATTCATGATCGTGGTTGTTTTAATCATGGTCGTGGTTGTTATAGTCATAGTCGTGGTTGTTATAATCATGGTCGTGGTTGTTGTAATCATGGTCGTGGTTGTTATAATCATGGTCGTGGTTGCTATAATCATAGCCGTGGTTGTTAAAATCATGGTCGTGGTTCTTATAATCAAAGTCGAGGTTGTTATAAACATGTTCGTGAGCGTTATAATCATAGTCGTGGTTGTTATAATCATGGTCGAGGGTGTTATAATCATGGTCTTGGTTGTTACAATCATGGTCGTGGTTGTTATAATCATGGTCGAGGGTGTTATAATCTTGGTCTTGGTTGTTACAATCATGGTCGTGGTTGTTATAATCATGGTCGTCGTTGTTATAATCATAGTCGTGGTTGTTATAATCATGGTCGTTGTTGTTATAATCATAGTCGTAGTTGTTAAAATCATGGTCGTGGTTGTTATAATCCTGGTCGGGGTTATGATCATGGTCGTAGTTGTTATAATCATGGTTGTGGGTGTTATAATGATAGTCGTGGTTGTTATAATCCCAGTCTTGGTTGTTATAATCATGATCGTGGTTGTTATAATCATGGTCTGGGTTATGATCATGGTCGTAGTTGTTATAATCATGGTCGTGGGTGTTATAATCATAGTCGTGGTTGTTATAATAATAGTCTTGGTTGTTATAATCATAATCATGGTTGTTATAATCATGGTCGTGGTTGTTAAAATCATAGTCGTGGTTGTTATAATCATGGTCTTGGTTGTTACACTTATGTCGTGGCTGTTATAATCATGGTCGTGGTTATGATCATGGCCGTAGTTTTTGTAATCATGGTTGTCGGAGTTATAATCATTGTCGTGGTTGTTACGATCATTGTCGTGGTTATGATCATAGTTGTGGTTGTTATAATCATATTGGTGGTTGTTATAATCATGGTCGTGGTTGTTATAATCATGGTCGTGGTTGTTGTAATCATGGTCGTGGTTATTATAATCATGGTCATGTGTTATAATCATAGTTGTGGTTGTAATAATCATAGTTGTGGTTGTTACAATCATGGTCGTGGTTTTTATAATAATTGTCGTGGTTGTTATATTCATGGTCTTGGTTGTTATAATCTTGGTCGTGAGTGTTATAATCATAGTCGTCGTTGTTATAATCATGGTCGTGGGTGTTATAATCATGGTTGTGGCTGTTATAATCATAGTCGTGGTTGTTATAATCATGGTCGTGGTTATTATAATCATAGTCGTGGTTGTTATAATCATGGTCGTGGTTGTTATAATCATGGTCGTGGTTATGATCATGGTGGTAGTTGTTATAATCATGGTCGTGGTTGTTACAATCATAGTCGTGGTTGTTATAATCATGGTTGTGGTTATGATCATGGTCTTAGTTGTTAAAATCATGGTCGTGGGTGTTATAATCATCGTCGTGGTTGTTATAAACATTGTCGTGAGTGTTATAATCATAGTCGTAGTTGTTATAATCATGGCCGTAGTTGTTATAATCATGGTTGTGGGTGTTATAATCATCGTCGTGGTTGTTATAATCACAGTCGTGGTTGTTATGATCATTTGCGTGGTTATAATCATAGTCGTGGTTGTTATAATCATAGTCGTGTTTGTTATAATCATGGTCGTGGTTGCTATAATCATGGTCGTGGTTGTTACAATCATGGTCGTGGTTGTTATAATCATGGTCGTGGTTGTTATACTCATGATCGTGGTTGTTATAATCATAGTCGTGGTTGTTATAATCTTGGTCGGTTGTTATAATCATGGTCGTGGTTGTTATAATCATGGTCGTGGTTGTTGTAACTGGCGGTCGTGGTAATGGTCGTGGTTGTTATAATCATGGTCGTGGTTGCTATAACTCATAGCCGTGGTTGTTATAACTCATGGTTGTGGTTGTTATAATCATGGTCGTGGTTGTTATAATCATAGTCGTGGTTGTTATAATCATAGTCGTGGTTGTTATAATCGGTCGTGGTTGTTATAATCATAGGGTGTTATAATCATGGTCTTGGTTGTTACAATTGTATAATCATGGTCGTCGTTGTTATAATCATAGTCGTGCTTGTTATAATCATAGTCTTGGTTGTTATAATCATGGTCGAGGGTGTTATAATCATGGTCTTGGTTGTTACAATCATGGTCGTGGTTGTTATAATCATGGTCGTCGTTGTTATAATCATAGTCGTGCTTGTTATAATCATAGTCGTGGTTGTTATAATCATGGTCGAGGGTGTTATAATCATGGTCTTGGTTGTTACAATCATGGTCGTGGTTGTTATAATCATGGTCGTCGTTGTTATAATCATAGTCGTGCTTGTTATAATCATAGTCTTGGTTGTTATAATCATGGTTGTGGTTGTTATAATCATGGTCGTGGTTGTTATAATCATAGTCGTGGTTGTTATAATCATAGTCGTGGTTGTAATAATCGTGGTCGAGGTTTTTATAATCATGGTCATGGTTGTTACACTCATAGTCGTGGTTGTTATAATCATGGTCGTGCTTATGATCATGGCCGTAGTTGTTATAATCATGGTTGTGGGTGTTATAATCATCGTCGTGGTTGTTATAATCATAGTCGTGGTTGTTATGATCATTTGCGTGGTTATGATCATAGTCGTGGTTGTTATAATTATAGTCGTGGTTGTTATAATCATGGTCGTGGTTGCTATAATCATGGTCGTGGTTGTTATAATAATGGTCGTGGTTGTTATAATCATGGTCGTGGTTGTTATACTCATGATCGTGGTTGTTATAATCATAGTCGTGGTTGTTATAATCTTGGTCGTGGTTGTTATAATCATGGTCGTGGTTGTTATAATCATGGTCGTGGTTGTTGTAATCATGGTCGTGGTTGTTATAATCATGGTCGTGGTTGTTATAATCATGGTCGTGGTTGCTATAATCATAGCCGTGGTTGTTATAATCATGGTCGTGGATGTTATAATCAAAATCGAGGTTGTTATAATCATATTCGTGAGTGTTATAATCATAGTAGTGGTTGTTATATTCATGGTCGAGGGTGTTATAATCATGGTCTTGGTTGTTACAATCATGGTCGTGGTTGTTATAATCATGGTCGTTGTTGACATAATCATAGTCGTTAGTTGTTATAATCATGGTCGTTGTTGTTATAATCATAGTTGTGGTTGTTATAATCATGGTCGTGGTTGTTATAATCATGGTCGGGGTTATGATCATGGTCGTAGTTGTTATAATCATGGACGTGGGAGTTATAATCATAGTCGTGGTTGTTATAATCCCAGTCTTGGTTGTTATAATCATGATCGTGGTTGTTATAATCATGGTCTGGGTTATGATCATGGTCGTAGTTGTTATAATCATGGTCGTGGGTGTTATAATCATAGTCGTGGTTGTTATAATCATAGTCGTGGTTGTTATAATCATGGGCATGGTTGTTATAATCATGATCGTGGTTGTTATAATCATAGTCGTGGTTGTTATAATCATGGTCGTGGTTGTTACACTCATGGTCGTGGCTGTTATAATCATGGTCGTGGTTATGATCATGGCCGTAGTTGTTGTAATCATGGTTGTGGTTGTTATAATCAGGGTCGTGGTTGTTATAATCATGGTCGTGGTTATTATAATCATGGTCGTGGGTGTTATAATCATAGTTGTGGTTGTAATAATCATAGTTGTGGTTGTTATAATCATGGTCGTGGTTTTATAATAATTGTCGTGGTTGTTATATTCATGATCGTGGGTGTTATAATCTTGGTCGTGAGTGTTATAATCATAGTCGTGGTTGTTATAATCATGGTCGTGGGAGTTATAATCATGGTCGTGGTTGTTATAATTATGGCCTTGGTTGTTATAATCATGGTCGTCGTTGTTATAATCATGGTCGTGGTTGTTACAATCATAGTCGTGGTTGTTATAATCATGGTCGTGGTTATGATCATGGTCTTAGTTGTTATAATCATAGTCATGGTTATTGTAATCATAGTGGTGGTTGTTATAATCATCGGCGTGGTTGTTATAATCATAGTCGTGGTTGTTATAATCATGGTCGTGGTTGTTATAATCATGGTCGTGGTTGTTACAATCATAGTCGTGGTTGTTATAATCATGGTCGTGGTTATGATCATGGTCTTAGTTGTTATAATATTGGTCGTGGGTGTTATAATCATCGTCGTGGTTGTTATAAACATGGTCGTGAGTGTTATAATCATAGTCATGGTTGTTATAATCATGGTGGAGGGTGTTATAATCATGGACTTGGTTTTTATAATCATAGTCGTGGTTGTTATAATCATGGTCGTGAGTGTTATAATCTTAGTCGTGGTTGTTATAATCATGGTCGGGAGTGTTATAATCATAGTTGTGGTTGTTATAATCATGGTCGTGGGTGTTATAATCATGGTCGTGGTTGTAATAATCATAGTCGTGGTTGTTATAATCATTGTCGTGCTTGTTATAATCATAGTCTTGGTTGTTGTAATCATGGTCGTGGTTGTTATAGTTATAGTCGTGGTTGTTATAATCATGGTCGTGGTTGTTATAATCATGGTCGTGGTTGTTGCACTCATGGTCGTGGCTGTTATAATCATGGTCGTGGTTATGATCATGGCCGTAGTTGTTGTAATTATGGTTGTGGGTGTTATAATCATTGTCGTAGTTGTTACGATCATTGTCGTGGTTATGATCACAGTTGTGGTTGTTATAATCATGGTTGTGGTTGTTATAATCATGGTCGTGGTTGTTATAATCATAGTCGTGGTTGTTATAATCATGGTCGTGATTGTTATAATCATGGTCGTGGTTGTTATAATCATGGTCATGGATGTTGTAATCATGGTCGTGGTTATTATAATCATGGTCGTGGGTGTTATAATCATAGTTGTGGTTGTAATAATCATAGTTGTGGTTGTTATAATCATGGTCGTGGTTTTATATTAATTGTCGTGGTTGTTATATTCATGATCGTGGGTGTTATAATCTTGGTCGTGAGTGTTATAATCATAGTCGTGGTTGTTATAATCATGGTCGTGGGAGTTATAATCATGGTCGTGGTTGTTATAATTATGGCCTTGGTTGTTATAATCATGGTCGTCGTTGTTATAATCATGGTCGTGGTTGTTACAATCATAGTCGTGGTTGTTATAATCATGGTCGTGGTTATGATCATGGTCTTAGTTGTTATAATCATAGTCATGGTTATTGTAATCATAGTGGTGGTTGTTATAATCATCGGCGTGGTTGTTATAATCATAGTCGTGGTTGTTATAATCATGGTCGTGGTTGTTATAATCATGGTCGTGGTTGTTACAATCATAGTCGTGGTTGTTATAATCATGGTCGTGGTTATGATCATGGTCTTAGTTGTTATAATATTGGTCGTGGGTGTTATAATCATCGTCGTGGTTGTTATAAACATGGTCGTGAGTGTTATAATCATAGTCATGGTTGTTATAATCATGGTGGAGGGTGTTATAATCATGGACTTGGTTTTTATAATCATAGTCGTGGTTGTTATAATCATGGTCGTGAGTGTTATAATCTTAGTCGTGGTTGTTATAATCATGGTCGGGAGTGTTATAATCATAGTTGTGGTTGTTATAATCATGGTCGTGGGTGTTATAATCATGGTCGTGGTTGTAATAATCATAGTCGTGGTTGTTATAATCATTGTCGTGCTTGTTATAATCATAGTCTTGGTTGTTATAATCATGGTCGTGGTTGTTATAGTCATAGTCGTGGTTGTTATAATCATGGTCGTGGTTGTTATAATCATGGTCGTGGTTGTTGCACTCATGGTCGTGGCTGTTATAATCATGGTCGTGGTTATGATCATGGCCGTAGTTGTTGTAATTATGGTTGTGGGTGTTATAATCATTGTCGTAGTTGTTACGATCATTGTCGTGGTTATGATCACAGTTGTGGTTGTTATAATCATGGTTGTGGTTGTTATAATCATGGTCGTGGTTGTTATAATCATAGTCGTGGTTGTTATAATCATGGTCGTGATTGTTATAATCATGGTCGTGGTTGTTATAATCATGGTCATGGATGTTGTAATCATGGTCGTGGTTATTATAATCATGGTCGTGGGTGTTATAATCATAGTTGTGGTTGTAATAATCATAGTTGTGGTTGTTATAATCATGGTCGTGGTTTTTATAATAATTGTCGTGGTTGTTATATTCATGATCGTGGTTGTTATAATCTTGGTCGTGAGTGTTATAATCATAGTCGTGGTTGTTATAATCATGGTCGTGTGTGTTATAATCATGGTCGTTGTTGTTATATTTATGGCCTTGGTTGTTATAATCATGGTCGTCGTTGTTATAATCATGGTCGTGGTTGTTACAATCATAGTCGTGGTTGTTATAATCATGGTCGTGGTTATGATCATGGTCTTAGTTGTTATAATCATCGTCATGGTTATTGTAATCATATCGTGGTTGTTATAATCATAGTCGTGGTTGTTATAATCATAGTCGTGGTTGTTATAATCATGGTCGTGGTTGTTATAATCATGGTCGTGGTTGTTAAAATCATAGTCGTGGTTGTTATAATCATGGTCGTGGTTATGATCATGGTCTTAGTTGTTATAATCATGGTCGTGGGTGTTATGATCATCGTCGTGGTTGTTATAAACATGGTCGTGAGTGTTATAATCATAGTCGTGGTTGTTATAATCATGGTGGAGGGTGTTATAATCATGGACTTGGTTGTTATAATCATAGTCGTGGTTGTTATAATCATGGTCGTGAGTGTTACAATCTTAGTCGTGGTTGTTATAATCATGGTCGTGAGTGTTATAATCATAGTTGTGGTTGTTATAATCATGGTCGTGGGTGTTATAATCATGGTCGTAGTTGTAATAATCAGAGTCGTGGTTGTTATAATCATAGTCGTGCTTGTTATAATCATAGCCTTGGTTGTTATAATCATGGTTGTGGTTATTATAATCATGGTCGTGGTTGTTATAATCATAGTCGTGGTTGTTAAAATCATAGTCGTGGTTGTTATAATCGTGGTCGTGGTTGTTATGATCATGGTCGTGGAGTGTTACACTCATAGTCGTGGTTGTTATAATCATGGTCGTGCTTATGATCATGGCCGTCGTTGTTATAATCATGGTTGTGGCTGTTATAATCATCGTCGTGGTTGTTGTAATCATGGTCGTGGTTGTTATAATCAAGGTCATGGGTGTTATAATCATAGTTGTGGTTATAATCATGGTCGTGGTTGTTATAATCATGGTCGTGGTTGTTATAATCATGGTCGTGGTTGTTATAATCATGGTCGTGGTTGTTATATTCATGGTCGTGGTTGTTATATTCATGATCGTGGTTGTTTTAATCATGGTCGTGGTTGTTATAGTCATAGTCGTGGTTGTTATAATCATGGTCGTGGTTGTTATAATCATGGGCGTCGTTGTTATAATCATGGTCGTGGTTGCTATAATCATAGCCGTGGTTGTTATAATCATGGTCGTGGTTGTTATAATCAAAGTCGAGGTTGTTATAAACATGTTCGCGAGTGTTATAATCATAGTCGTGGTTGTTATAATCATGGTCGCGGGTGTTATAATAATGGTCTTGGTTGTTACAATCATGGTCGTGGTTGTTATAATCATGGTCGAGGGTGTTATAATCATGGTCTTGGTTGTTACAATCATGGTCGTGGTTGTTATAATCATGGTCGTCGTTGTTATAATCATAGTCGTGGTTGTTATAATCATGGTCGTCGTTGTTATAATCATAGTCGTGGTTGTTATAATCATGGTCGTTGTTGTTATAATCATAGTCGTGGTTGTTATAATCATGGTCGTGGTTGTTATAATCATGGTCGGGGTTATGATCATGGTCGTAGTTGTTATAATCATGGTCTTGGGTGTTATAATCATAGTCGTGGTTGTTATAATCATAGTCTTGGTTGTTATAATCATGATCGTGGTTGTTATAATCATGGTCGTGGTTGCTACACTCATGGTCGTGGCTGTTATAATCATGGTCGTGGTTATGATCATGGCCATAGTTGTTGTAATCATGGTTGTGGGTGTTATAATCATTGTCGTAGTTGTTACGATCATTGTCGTGGTTATGATCATAGTTGTGGTTGTTATAATCATGGTCGTGGTTGTTATAATCATGGTAGTGGTTGTTATAATCATAGTCGTGGGTGTTATAATCATAGTCGTGGTTGTTATAATCATGGTCTTGGTTGTTACAATCATGGTCGTGGTTGTTATAATCATGGTCGTGGGTGTTATAATCATAGTCGTGGTTGTTATAATCATGGTCTTGGTTGTTACAATCATGGTCGTGGTTGTTATAATCATGGTCGTGGGTGTTATAATCATAGTCGTGGTTGTTATAATCATGGTCGTGGTTGTTGTAATCATGGTCGTGGTTATTATAATCATGGTCGTGGGTGTTATAATCATAGTCGTGGTTGTTATAATCATGGTCTTGTTTGTTACAATCATGGTCGTGGTTGTTATAATCATGGTCGTGGGTGTTATAATCATAGTCGTGGTTGTTATAATCCCAGTCTTGGTTGTTATAATCATGATCGTGGTTGTTATAATCATGGTCTGTGTTATGATCATGGTCGTAGTTGTCATAATAATCATGGTCGTGGGTGTTATAATCATAGTCGTGGTTGTTATAATCATAGTCTTGGTTGTTATAATCATGATCATGGTTGTTATAATAATGGTCGTGGTTGTTATAATCATAGTCGTGGTTGATATAATCATGGTCGTGGTTGTTACACTCATGGTCGTGGCTGTTATAATCATGGTCGTGGTTATGATCATGGCCGTAGTTGTTGTATTCATGGTTGTGGGTGTTATAATCATTGTCGTAGTTGTTACGATCATTGTCGTGGTTATGATCATAGTTGTGGTTGTAATAATCATAGTTGTGGTTGTTATAATCATGGTCGTGGTTTTTATAATAATTGTCGTGGTTGTTATATTCATGATCGTGGTTGTTATAATCTTGGTCGTGAGTGTTACAATCATAGTCGTGGTTGTTATAATTATGGTCGTGGGTGTTATAATCATGGTCGTGGTTGTTATAATTATGGCCTTGGTTGTTACAATCATGGTCGTCGTTGTTATAATCATGGTCGTGGTTGTTACAATCATAGTCGTGGTTGTTATAATCATGGTCGTGGTTATGATCATGGTCTTAGTTGTTATAATCATCGTCATGGTTATTGTAATCATATCGTGGTTGTTATAATCATAGTCGTGGTTGTTATAATCATAGTCGTGGTTGTTATAATCATGGTCGTGGTTGTTATAATCATGGTCGTGGTTGTTAAAATCATAGTCGTGGTTGTTATAATCATGGTCGTGGTTATGATCATGGTCTTAGTTGTTATAATCATGGTCGTGGTTGTTATAATCATGGTCGTGGATGTTACACTCATAGTCGTGGTTGTTATAATCATGGTCGTGCTTATGATCATGGCCGTAGTTGTTATAATCATGGTTGTGGGTGTTATAATCATCGACGTGGTTGTTATAATCATAGTCGTGGTTGTTATGATCATTTGCGTGGTTATGATCATAGTTGTGGTTGTTATAATCATGGTCGTGGTTGTTATAATCATGGTCGTGGTTGTTATCATAGTCATAGTCGTGGTTGTTATAATCATGGTCGTGGTTGTTATAATCATGGTCGTGGTTGTTATAATCATGTCGTCGTGGTTGTTATAATCTTGGTCGTGGTTGTTATAATCCTTGGTCGTGGTTGTTATAATCATGGTCGTGGTTCTTGTAATCATGGTCGTGGTTCTTATAATCATGGTCGTGGTTGTTATAATCATGGTCGTGGTTGTTGTAATCATGGTCATGGTTGTTATAATCAAGGTCGTGGGTGTTATAATCATAGTTGTGGTTGTTATAATCATGGTCGTGGTTGTTATAATCATGGCCGTGGTTGTTATAATCATGGTCGTGGTTGTTTTAATTATGGTCCTGGTTGTTATAATCATATTCGTGGTTGTTATAATCATGGTCGTGGTTGTTATAATTATGGTCATGGTTGTTATAATCATGGTTGTGGTTGTTATAATCATGGTCGTGGTTGTTATATACATGGTCGTGGTTGTTATATTCATGATCGTGGTTGTTTTAATCATGGTCGTGGTTGTTATAGTAATAGACGTGGTTCTTACAATCATGGTCGAGGGTGTTATAATCATGGTCTTGGTTGTTAAAATCATAGTCGTGGTTGTTATAATCATGGTCGTTGTTGTTATAATCATAGTCGTGGTTGTTATAATCATGGTCGTGGTTGTTATAATCATGGTCGGGGTTATGATCATGGTCGTAGTTGTTATAATCATGGTCGTGGGTGTTATAATCATAGTCGTTGTTGTTATAATCCCAGTCTTGGTTGTCATAATCATGATCGTGGTTGTTATAATCATGGTCTGGGTTATGATCATGGCCGTAGTTGTTATAATCATGGTCGTGGGTGTTATAATCATAGTCGTGGTTGTTATAATGATAGTCTTGGTTGCTATAATCATGATCATGGTTGTTATAATCATGGTCGTGGTTGTTATAATCATAGTCGTGGTTGTTATAATCATGGTCGTGGTTGTTACACTTATGTCGTGGCTGTTATAATCATGGTCGTGGTTATGATCATGGACGTAGTTGTTGTAATCCCAGTCTTGGTTGTCATAACTCGCGATCGTGGTTGTTATAATCGCTATTCGCTATGACTGGCGGCCGAGTTGTTATAATCGCGATCGGGTGTTATAATCATAGTCGTGGTTATAATGATAGTCTTGGTGCTATACAGGTAACTCATGGTCGGTTGTTATAATCAATAGTCGTGGTTGTTATAATCATGGTCGTGGTTGTTACACTTATGTCGTGGCTGTTATAACTAGGTCGGGTTATGATCATGGACGAGTTGTTGTAATCGTGGTTGTGGGTGTTATAATCATTGTCGTGGTTGTTACGATCATTGTCGGGTTATGATCATAGTTGTGGTTGTTATAATCATATTCGTGTTGTTATAACTGCGTCGTGGTTGTTACAATCATGCGTCGGTTGTTATAATCATGGTCGTGGTTGTTATATTCATGGTCGAAGTTGTTGTAATCATGGTCGGTTATTATAATCATGGTCGTGTGTGTTATAATCATAGGTGGTTGTGGATTAATCATAGTTGTGGTTGTTACAACTGCGGTCGTGGTTTTTATAATAATTGTCGTGGTTGTTATATTCATGATCGTGGTTGTTATAATCTTGGTCGTGAGTGTTATAATCATAGTCGGTTGTTATAATCATGGTCGTGGGTGTTATAATCATAGTTGTGGTTGCTATAATCATAGTCGTGGTTGTTATAACCGCGGTCGGGTTATTTTAATCATAGTCGGGTTGTTGTAATCCACGGTCGTGGTTATGATCATGGTGGTAGTTGTAATAACTGGCGGTCGTGGTTGTTACAATCATATTCGTGGTTGTTATGATCATGGTCGTGGTTATGATCATGGTCTTAGTTGTTATAATCATGGTCGTGGGTGTTATAATCATCGTCGTGGTTGTTATAAACATTGTCGTGAGTGTTATAATCATAGTCGAAGTTGTTATAACTGGCGGTCGAGGGTGTATAACTCGCGGACTTGGCTGTTATAATCATAGTCGGTTGTTATAATCATGGCCGCGAGTGTTATAATCTTAGTCGGTTGTTATAATCTTGGTCGAGTAATCATAGTTGTGGTTGTTAATCATGGTCGGGTGTTATAATCATGGTCGTGGTTGTAACATTCATAGTCGTGGTTGTTATAATCATAGTCGTGCTTGTTATAATCATAGTTCTGTTGTTATAACTACGGTTGTGATTGTTATAATCATGGTCGGTTGTTAATCATAGTCGTGGTTGTTATAATCATAGTCGTGGTTGTAATAATCGTGGTCGAGGTTGTTATAATCATGGTCGTGGTTGTTATAATCATGGTCGTGGTTGTTATAATCATGGTCGTGGCTATGACCGGGCGGCCGAAGTTGTTATAATCATGGTTGTGGGTGTTATAATCATCGTCGGTTGTTATAATCATAGTCGGTTGTTATGATCATTTGCGGTTATGATCATAGTCGTGGTTGTTATAATCATGGTCGGGTTGTTATAATCATGGTCGTGGTTGTTATATCATAGTCGTGCTGTTATAATCATGCTTGTGGTTGCTATAATCATGGTCGTGGTTGTTATAATCATGGTCGTGGTTGTTATATTCGTGATCGTGGTTGTTATAATCATAGTCGGTTGTTATAATCTTGGACGTGGTTGTTATAATCATGGTCGGGTTGTTATAATCATGGTCGTGGTTGTTATAATCATGGTCGTGGTTGGTATAATCATGGTCGTGGTTGTTATAATCATGGTTGTGTTGTTGTAATCATGGTCGGTTGTTATAATCAAGGTCGGGTGTTATAACTCACAGTTGTGGTTGTTATAACTGCTGTCGGTTGTTATAACCGCGGCCGGTTGTATAATCATGGTCGGGTTGTTATAATTATGGTCCTGGTTGTTATAATCATATTCGTGTTGTTATAATCACGGTCGGTTGTTATAATCATGGTCGGTTATAATCATGGTT
>NW_024739403.1:11355079-11373954 GCF_018991925.1 Homarus americanus
GACCATGATTATAACAACTACGACTATGATTATAACAATCACGACCATGATTATAACAACCACGACTCTGATTATATTAACCACGACCATGATTACAACAACCACGACCATGATTATAACAACCACGACTATGATTATAACACTCACGACCAAGATTATAACAACCACGATCATGAATATAACAACCACGACAATTATAACACCACAACCATGATAACAACAACTACGCCATGATCATAACCACGACCATGATTATAACAACCACGACTATGATTATAACACTCACGACCATGATTATCACAACCACAACTATGATTACTACAACCACAACTATGATTATAACACCTACGACCATGATTATAATAACCACGACCATGATTACAAACCACGACCATGATTATAACAACCACGACCATGATTATAACAATCACTACCATGATTATAACAACCAAACCATGATTATAACAACCACGACTATGATTATAACACACACGACCATGATTATAATATCCACGACCATGATTACAACAACCACGACCATGATTATAACAACCACGACCATGATTATAACAATCACGACCATGATTATAACAACCACGACTATGATTATAACAACCACAACCATGATTATAACAACCACGACCATGATTTGAACAACCACAACTATGATCATAACCACACAATGATCGTAACAACCACGAATATGATTTTAACAACAACGACGATGATTATAACTCCAACAACCACGATTACAACAACTACGGCCATGATCATAACCACGACCATGATTATAACAACCACGACTAAGAGTGTATACCCGACCATGAATATAACCGACTATGATTATATCACGACCATGATTATCACAACCACAACTATGATTACTACAACCACAACTATGATTATAACACCTACGACCATGATTATAATAACCACGACCATGATTACAACAACCACGACCATGATTATAACAACGACCATGATTATAACAATCACTACCATGATTATAACAACCACAACCATGATTATAACAACGACTATGATTATAACACAAACCATGATTATTATATCACGACCATGATTACAACAACCGACCATGATTATAACAACCACGACCATGATTATAACAATCACGACCATGATTATAACAACCGACTATGATTATAACACCACGACATGATTATACAACCACGACCAGTATAACAACCCACGACTATGATCATAACCACGACAATGATCATAACAACCACTGAATATGATTTTAACAACAACGACGATGATTATAACTCCAACAACACGATTACAACAACTACGCGCATCATGATCCGACCATGAATTATAACAACCACGACTATGAGTGTAACAACCACGACCATGATTATAACAACCACAACCACGATTATAAAAACCACGACTATGATTATAACAACACACGCCTATGAATATAAGAACCGACCATGATTATAACTACCACGACCATGATTATAACAACCAAGACTATGATTATAACAACCGACTATGATTATAACACGACCCATGATTATATACTTCGACCATGATCATAACCACGACCGCAATTATAACAACCACGACCATGATTATAACAACTACGACTATGATTATAACAATCACGACCATGATTATAACAACCACGACTCTGATTATATCAACCACGACCATGATTACAACAACCACGACCATGATTATAACAACCACGACTATGATTATAACACTCACGACCAAGATTATAACAACCACGATCGCCAGATATAACAACCCGACAATTATAACACCACAACCATGATTACAACAACTACGGCCATGATCATAACCCACGACCGATTATAACCACGATATGATTATAACACTCACGAGCAGTTATCACAACCACAACTATGATTACTACAACCACAACTATGATTATAACACCTACGACCATGTTATAATAACCCGACCATGATTACAACAACCACGACCATGATTATAACCCACCCGACCATGATTATAACAATCACTACCTAATTATAACAACCACGACCATGATTATAACAACCGACTATGATTATAACACACCGACCATGATTATAATATCACGACCATGATTACAACAACCGACCATGATTATAACAACCACGACCATGATTATAACAATCACGACCACAGCTACGACTATGATTATAACAACCACAACCATGATTATAACAACCCGTGTTTGAACAACCACAACTATGATCATAACACGACAATGATCGTAACAACCACGACTATGATTATAACAACCACGACAATGATTATAACACCCACAACCATGTTTAACAACTACAGCTATGATCATAACCCGACCATGATTATAACAGCCACGAACATAGGTGTAACAACCACGACCATGATTATAACAACAACGACCACGATTATAAAAACCACGACTGATTATAGCAACCCACGACTATGATTATAACAACCGACCATGATTATAACAACCACGACCATGATTATAACAACCAAGACTATGATTATAACACCCACGACTATGATTATAACACCCACGACCATGATTATAACTACGACCATAATCACTAAAACCCCGACCATGATTATAACAGCCACGACCATGATTATAACAACCGTATGATTATAACAACGACGACCATGATTATAACAACCACGACTATGATTATAACAATGACAACCATGATTATAACAACCACGACCACGATTGTAACAACCAAGACCATGATTATAATACCCTCGACCATGATTATAACAACCACGACTATGATTATAACACCGACCATGATTACAACCAACCCGACCATGATTATAACAACCACGACTATGATTATAGCAACCACGACCATGATTATAACAACCACGACCATGATTATAACAACCGACCGCGATTACAACAACCCACGACCATGATTATTAGAACAATGACCGCCGATTATAACAACCACGACCAAGATTATATCAACCACGATCACCAATATAACAACCACGACCATGATTATAACAACCAAGACCATGATTATAACAACCACGACCATGATTATAGCAACCACGACCATGATTAAACAACCACGACTATGATTAAAACAACCACGACCATGATTATAACAACCCGACCATGATTATAACAACCACGACTATGATCATAACCCGCAAATGACCATAATAACCACGACTATGATTATAACAAACACGACGATGATTATAACACCCAAAACCATGATTATAACAACTACGGCCATGATCATAAGCGACCATGATTATAACAACCGACTATGGAGTGTAACAACCACGACCATGATTATAACAACCACGACCACGATTATAACAACCACGACTATGATTATAACAACCACGACTATGATTATAACAACCACGACCATGATTATAACACAACCACAACCGATTATAACACCAAGACTATGATTATAACAAGCCACGACCTATGATTATAACACTCACAAACATGAATATAACAACCTCGACTTTGATTATAACAACCACGATCATGAATATAACAACCACGACAATTATTATAAAAACCCGACCATGATTATAACAACCACAACTATGATTATTACAACCACAACTTTGATTATAACACCCGACCATGATTATAATAACCACGACCATGATTACAACAACAACGACCATGATCATAACAACCCACGACCATGATTATAACAATCAAGACCATGATTATAACAACCACGACTATGATTATAACAACCACTACCATGATTATAACAACCACGACCTGATTATAACAACCACAACTATGATCATAACCACGACAATGATCGTAACAACCACGACAATGATTATAACACCCACAACCATGATTACAACAACTTCGACGCAGTCGCACAACCAGGACCATGATTATAACAACCACGACTATGGGTGTAACAACCACGACCATGAATATAACAACCACGACTATGATTATAACACTCGACCATAATTATCACAACCACAACTATGATTACTAGCACAACTATGATTATAACTGACCATGATTATAATAACCGACCATGATTACAACAACACGACCATGATTATAGCAACCACGACCATGATTATAACAATCACTACCATGATTATAACAACCACAACCATGATTATAACAACCCGACTATGATTATAACACACGACCATGATTATTATATCACGACCATAGTTACAACAACCACGACCATGATTATAACAACCACGACCGCGGTTATAACAACCACGACCATGATTATAACAACCACGACTATGATTATAACAACCGACCACCATTATAACAACACGACCATGATTACCAACAACCACGACTAAGTCATAACCGACCAATGATCACAACCACGATCATGATTATAACAACAGACTGAGTTATAACACCCACGAAAATGATTATAACAACTATGACCGCCATCATAACCCGACTATGATTATAACAACCACGACCGCGATTAAACAACCACGACTATGATTATAACAACAACGAACATGATTATAACAACTAACGACTATGATTATAAATAACGACGACTATGATTATAAATAAACTACGACCATGATTCTAACAACCAAGACCATGATTATAACACCTCGACCGCCATGATTATAACAAACTACTAATTATGATTATAACACTCACGAACATGTTTATAAATAACCTCGACTTTGATTATAAATAAACTACGACCATGATTATAAATAACCACGGCTATGATTATAGCAACTACGACCATAATTATAATGTGAACCACAACTATGATTATAACAACTAATGACCATGATTACAATAACCACGACCTCATGATTATAACAAATCACTTACTCATGATTATAACAACCACGAACAAGATTATAACAACCACGGATTATCATTATAACAACCAGATGATCATGAGTATAACAACCACGACCATGATTATAACAACCACGACCATGATTATAACAACCACGACCATGATTATAGCAACCACGACCATGATTATAACAACAACCACAACTATGATTATAATAACCACGACTATGATCATAACCATAAACGATCATAACAACCACGACTATGATTATAACAACCACGACGATGGTAATATATCACCCACAACCATGATTATAACAACTACGGCCATGATCATAAGCACGACTATGATTATAACAACCACGACTATGAGTGTAGTCAACCACGACCATGATTATAACAACCTCGACCACGATTATTACAAACCACGACTATGATTATAATAACAACCACGACTATGATTATAACAACCACGACCATGATTATAACAACCACAACCATGATTATAACAACCAAGACTATGATTATAACTAACCACGACTATGAGGTAAATTAAACCACGACCATGATTATAACAAACTCACGACCATGATTATAACAAACATTTATGATTATAACAACCACGACTATGATTATAACAACCACGACCATGATTATAACAACCACAACCATGATTACAAATAAATAACTACCATGATCATAACAACCACGACCATGATTATAAAAATCACGACCATGATTATAACAACCACTACTATGATTATAACAACCACTACCATGATTAAATCCACGACCCTGATTATAACTAACCACGTAATTGATTAGTGTAATAACCAAGACCATGACTAAACAACCACGACCATGATTATAACAATCCACGACCATGATTATAACAACCACGAACAAGATTATAACAACTAACACTATCATTATAACAACCACGATCATGAGTATAACAACCACGACCATGATTATAACAACCACGACCATGATTATAAATAACCACGACCATGATTATAGCAACCACGACCATGATTATAACAACCACAACTATGATTATAAACAACCACTACTATGATCATAACCACGCAAATGATCATAACAACCACGACTATGATTATAACAACCACGACCATGATTATAACAACCACAACCATGATTATAACAAACATAGACAATGATTATAACAAATACTTGATATGAGTGTAACAACCACTA
The DNA here is from genome assembly GCF_018991925.1 of Homarus americanus. Taxonomy (NCBI): domain Eukaryota; kingdom Metazoa; phylum Arthropoda; class Malacostraca; order Decapoda; family Nephropidae; genus Homarus; species Homarus americanus. The sequence continues at coordinate 11,361,105 of NW_024739403.1, forward strand.
CTCATGATTATAACAACCACCACGATTATAACAACCACGACTATGATTATAAACCACGACTATGATTATAACAACCACGACCATGATTATAACAACCACAACCATGATTATAACAACCAAGACTATGATTATAACAAGCAACGACTATGATTATAACACCTCACAAACATGATTATAACAACCTCTAATTTTGGATTATAACAACCACGACCATATAAACAACGACAATTATTATAAAAACTAATGACCATGATTATAACAACCACAACTATGATTATTACAACCACAACTATGATTATAACACCCTAATGACCATGATTATAATAACCACGACCATGATTACAACAACAACTACTATGATCATAACAACCACTACATGATTATAACAATCACGACCATGATTATAACAACCACGACTATGATTATAACAACCACTACCATGATTATAACAACCACGACCCTGATTATAACAACCACAACTATGATCATAACCACGACAATGATCGTAACAACCACGACAATGATTATAACACCCACAACCATGATTAAAATAACTACGGCCATGATCATAACTAGACCATGATTATAACAGCCACGACCTTGAGTGTAACAACCGCAACCATGATTATAACAACCACGACTATGATTATAATAACCATTTAATCATGATTATAACAACCATGAGATCAAGGATTATAACAACCAAGACCAGATTATAAATAACCACGTCTATGATTATAAATAATCTACGACCATGATTATAACAACTACGACCATGATCATAACCCAGACCATGATTATAACAACTACTTATCATGATTATAACAACCAAGACTGGGATTATAAATAAACTAATGACTATATTATAACACCTAATGAAAATGATTATAAATAACTATGACCAAGGATCATAACCCCTGACCATGATTATAACAACCACGACTATGATTATAACAACGACGACCATGATTATAACAACCACGACCATGATTGTAACAACCAAGACCAAGATTATAACACCCTCGACCATGATTATAACAACCACGACCATGATTGTAACAACCAAGACCATGATTATAACACCCTCGACCATGATTATAACAACCACGACTATGATTATAACGCTCACGAACATGTTTATAACAACCTCGACTTTGATTATAAGAACCACGACCATGATTTTAACAACCACGGCTATGATTATAGCAACCACGACCATGATTATAACAACCACGACCATGATTACAACAACCACGACCATGATTATAACAACCACGACCATGATTATAACAACCACGAACAAGATTATAACAACCACGACTATGATTATAACAACCACGATCATGAGTATAACAACCACGACCATGATTATAACAACCACGACCATGATTATAACAACCACGACTATGATTATAGCAACCACGACCATGATTATAACAACCACGACTATGATTATAACAACCACGACTATGATCATAACCACGCAAATGATCATAACAACCACGACTATGATTATAACAACCACGATGATGAATATATCACCCACAACCATGATTATAACAACTACGGCCATGATCATAAGCACGACTCTGATTATAACAACCACGACTATGAGTGTAACAACCACGACCATGATTATAACAACCTCGACCATGATTATAACAACCACGACCATGATTGTAACAACCAAGACCATGATTATAACACCCTCGACCATGATTATAACAACCACGACTATGATTATATCACTCACGAACATGTTTATAACAACATCGACTATGAATATAACAACCACGACCATGAATATAACAACCATGGCTATGATTATAGCAACCACGACCATTATTATAACAACCACGACCATGATTATAACAACCACGACCATGATTACAACAACCACGACCATGATTATAACAACCACGACCATGATTATAACAACCACGACCAAGAATATAACAACCACTACTATGATTATAACAACCACGATCATGAGTATAACAACCACGACCATGATTATAACAATCACGACCATGATTATAACAACAACGACCATGATTATAGCAACCACGACCATGATTATAACAACCACGACTATGATTATAACAACCACGACTATGATCATAACCACGCAAATGATCATAACAACCACGACTATGATTATAACAACCAAGACGATGATTATAACACCCACAACCATGATTATAACAACTACGGCCATGATCATAAGCACGACCATGATTATAACAACCACGACTATGAGTGTAACAACCACGACAATGATTATAACAACCTCGACCACGATTATTACAACCACGACTATGATTATAACAACCACGACTATGATTATAACAACCACGACCATGATTATAACAACCACAACCATGATTATAACAACCAAGACTATGATTATAACAACTAATGAACAAGATTATAACAACCACGACTATGATTATAACAACCACGATCATGAGTATAATAACCACTCTACCATGATTATAACAACCACGACCATGATTATAACAACCACGACCATGATTATAACAACCACGACCATGATTATAACAACCACGACTATGATTATAACAACCACGACTATGATCATAACCACGCAAATGATCATAACAACCACGACTATGATTATAACAACCACGACGATGAATATATCACCCACAACCATGATTATAACAACTACGGCCATGATCATAAGCACGACTATGATTATAACAACCACGACTATGAGTGTAACAACCACGACCATAATTATAACAACCTCGACCACGATTATTACAACCACGACTATGATTATAACAACCACGACTATGATTATAACAACCACGACCATGATTATAACAACCACAACCATGATTATAACAACCAAGACTATGATTATAACAAGCACGACTATGATTATAACAACGACGACCATGATTATAACAACCACGACCATGATTGTAACAACCAAGACCATGATTATAACACCCTCGACCATGATTATAACAACCACGACTATGATTATAACACTCACGAACATGTTTATAACAACATCGACTATGAATATAACAACCACGACCATGAATATAACAACCACGGCTATGATTATAGAAACCACGACCATGATTATAACAACCACGACCATGATTATAACAACCACGACCATGATTACAACAACCACGACCATGATTATAACAACCACGACCATGATTATAACAACCACGACCAAGAATATAACAACCACTACTATGATTATAACAACCACGATCATGAGTATAACAACCACGACCATGATTATAACAATCACGACCATGATTATAACAACAACGACCATGATTATAGCAACCACGACCATGATTATAACAACCACGACTATGATTATAACAACCACGACTATGATCATAACCACGCAAATGATCATAACAACCACGACTATGATTATAACAACCACGACGATGATTATAACACCCACAACCATGATTATAACAACTACGGCCATGATCATAAGCACGACCATGATTATAACAACCACGACTATGAGTGTAACAACCACGACAATGATTATAACAACCTCGACCACGATTATTACAACCACGACTATGATTATAACAACCACGACTATGATTATAACAACCACGACCATGATTATAACAACCACAACCATGATTATAACAACCAAGACTATGATTATAAAAAGCACGACTATGATTATAACAACCACGACTATGATTTTTACAACCACGACCATCATTATAACACCCACGACCATGATTATAACAACCACAACTATGATTATAACACTCACGACCATGATTATAACAACCACGATCATGAATATAACAACCATGACAATTATTATAAAAACCACGACGATGCTTGTAACAACCACAACTATGATTATTACAACCACAACTATGATTATAACACACACGACCATGATTATAATAACCACGACCATGAATACAACAACCACGACCATGATTATAACAACCACGACCATGATTATAACAACCACGACCATGATTATAACAACCACGACCATGATTATAACAACCACGAATATGATTATAACAACCACAACTATGATCATAACCACGACAATGATCGTAACAGCCACGACAATGATTATATCACCCACAACCATGATTATAACAACTACGGCCATGATCATAACCACGACCATGATTATAACAACCACGACATCAGTGTAACAACCACGACCATGATTATAACAACCACGACTATGATTATAACAACCACGACCATGATTATAACAACCATGATCATGATTATAACAACGAAGACTATGATTATAACAATCACGAATATGATTATAACAACCAGGACCATAATTATAACAACCACGACCATGATTATAACAACCACGGCCATGATTATAACAACCACGACCATGATTATAACAACCACAACTATGATCATAACACCCACGACCTTGATTATAACAACCACGGCCATCATTACAACAACCACGACGATGATTATAACACCCACAACCATGATTATAACAACTACGGCCATGATCATAAGCACGACCATGATTATAACAACCACGACTATGAGTGTAACATCCACGACCATGATTATAACAACCACAACCAAGATTATAACAACCACGACTATGATTATAACAAGCACGACTATGATTATAACAACCACGACTATGATTATTACAACCACGACCATGATTATAACACCCACGACCATGATTATAACAACCACAACTATGATTATAACACTCACGACCATGATTATAACAACCACGACTAAGATTATAACACTCACCACCATGATTATAACAACCATGAGACTATGATTATAACAACCAAGTCCATCATTATAACACCCTCCACCATGATTATAACAACCACGACTATGATTATAACACTCACGACCATGTTTATAACAACCACGACGATGATTATAACACCCACAACCATGATTATAACAACTAAGACCATGATCATAACCACGACCATGATTATAACAACCACGACTATGATTGTAACAACCACGACCATGATTATAACAACCACGACCATGATTATAACAACCACAACTATGATTGTTACAACCACAACTATGATTATAACACCCACGACCATGATTATAATAACCACGACCATGATTACAACAACCACGACCATGATTATAACAACCACGACCATAATTATAACATCCACGACCATGATTATAACAACCACGACTATGATTATAACAACCACTACCATGATTATAACAACCACGACCATGATTATAACAACCACAACTATGATCATAACCACGACAATGATCGTATCAACTACGACAATGATTATAACACCCACAACCATGATTACAACAACTACGGCTATGATCATAACCACGACCATGATTATAACAACCACGACTATGATGGTAACAACCACGACCATGCTTATAACAACGACGACCATGATTATAACAACCAAGGCCGTAATTATAACAACCACGACCATGATTATAACACCCACGACCATGATTATAACAACCACGACTATGATTATAACACTCACGACCAAGATTATAAAAACCACGATCATGAATATAACAACCACGACAATTATTATAAAAACCACGACCATGATTATAACAACCACAACTATGATTGTTACAACCACAACTATGATTATAACAACCACGACCATGATTATAACAACCACGACCATAATTATAACAATCACGACCATGATTATAACAACCACGATCATGATTATAACAACCAAGACTATGATTATAACAACCCGACTATGATTATAACACCACGACCATGATTATAACAACTACGACCATGATCATAACCCCACGACCATGATTATAACAACCACGACCATGATTATAACAACACGACTATGATTATTGATAACAACCACGACTATGATTATAACAACGACGACCATGATTATAACAACCACGACCATGATTGTAACAACCAAGACCATGATTATAACACCCTCGACCATGATTATAACACTCACGAACATGATTATAACAACCTCGACTTTGATTATAACAACCACGACCATGAATATAACAACCACGACAATTATTATAAAAACCACGACCATGATTATAACAACCACGACAATGATTATAACAACCACTACCATGATTATAACAACCACGACCATGATTGTAACAACCAAGACCATGATTATAACACCCTCGACCATGATTATAACAACCACGACTATGATTATAACACTCACGAACATGATTATAACAACCTCGACTTTGATTATAACAACCACGACCATGAATATAACAACCTCGACTTTGATTATAACAACCACGACCATGATTACAACAACCACGACCATGATTATAACAACCACGACCATGATTATAACAACCACGACCGAATTATAACAACCGACTATGATTTTAACAACCCCGATCATGAGTATAACAACCACGACCATGATTACTAACGACCATGATTATAACAACTAGACCATGATCATAACCACGACCATGATTATAACAACCACGACCATGATTATAACAACCACGACCATGATTATAGCAACCACGACCATGATTAAAACATCCACGACTATGATTATAACAACCACGACTATGATCATAACCACGCAAATGATCATAACAACCACGACTTTGATTATAACAACCACGACGATGATTATAACAACCACGACTATGATCATAACCACGCAAATGATCATAACAACCACGACCATGATTATAACAACCACGACTATGAGTGTAACAACCACGACCATGATTATAACAACTTCGACCACGATTATTACAACCACGACTATGATTATAACAACCACGACTATGATTATAACAACCACGACCATGATTATAACAACCTCAACCATGATTATAACAACCAAGACTATGATTATAACAAGCACGACTATGATTATAACAACGACGACCATGATTATAACAACCACGACCATGATTGTAACAACCAAGACCATGATTATAACACCCTCGATATGATTAACAACCACGACTATGATTATAACACTCACGAACATGTTTATAACAACCTCGGCTTTGAAAATACAACCACGACCATGATTATAACAACCACGGCTATTATTATAGCAACCACGACCATGATTATAACAACCACGACCATGATTATAACACCCACGACCATGATTACAACAACCACGACCATAATTATAACAACCACGACCATGATTATAACAACCACGACCAAGATTATAACAACCACGACTATGATTATAACAACCACGATCATGAGTATAACAACCACAATCATGATTATAACAACCACGACCATGATTATAACAACCACGACCATGATTATAGCAAGCACGACCATGATTATAACAACCACGACTATGAGTATAACAACCACGACTATGATCATAACCACGCAAATGATCATAACAACCACGACTATGACTATAACAACCTCGACGATGATTATAACACCAACAACCATGAATATAACAACTACGGCCATGATCATAAGCACGACCATGATTATAACAACCACGACTATGAGTGTAACAACCACGACCATGATTATAACAACCTCGAAAACGATTATTACAACCAAGACTATGATTATAAAAAGCACGACTATGATTATAACAACCACGACTATGATTGTTATAACCACGACCATGATTATAACACCCACGACCATGATTATAACAACCACAACTATGATTATAACACTCACGACCATGAATATAACAACCACGACTAAGATTATAACACTCATGACCATGATTATAACAACCACGACTATGATTATAACAGCCAAGTCCATGATTATAACACCCTCGACCATGATTATAGCAACTACGACTATGATTATAAGACTCACGACAATGTTTATAACAACCACGACGATGATTATAACACCAATACCATGATTATAACAACTAAGACCATGATCATAACCACGACCATGATTATAACAACCACGACTATGATTGTAACAACCACGACCATGATTATAACAACTACCACCATGATCATAACCACGACTATGATTATAACAACCATGACCATGATTATAACAACCACGACTATGATTATAATAACCACGACCATGATTATAACAACTGCGACTATGATTATAGCAACCACAACCATGATTATAACACCCACGACCATGATTATAACAACCAACACTATGATTATAACACTCACGACAAAGATTATAACAACCACGATCATGAATATAACAACCACGACAATTATTATAAAAACCACGACCATGATTGTAACAACCACAACTATGATTATTACAACCACAACTATGATTATAACACACACGACTATGATTATAATAACCACGACCATGATTACCACAACCACGACCATGATTATAACAACCACGACCATGATTATAACAACCACGACTATGATTATAACAACGACGACCATGATTATAACAACCACGACTATGATTATTTTAACCACGACTATGATTATAACACCCACGACCATGATTATTACAACTACGACCATGATCATAACCCCGACCATGATTATGACAAGCACGACCATGATTATAACAACCACGACTATGATTATAACTACGACGACCATGATTATAACAACCACGACTATGATTATAACTACGACGACCATGATTATAACAACCACGACTATGATTATAACAAAGACGACCATGATTATAACAACCACGACCATGATTGTAACAACCAAGACCATGATTATAATACCCTCGACCATGATTATAACAACCACGACTATGATTATAACACCCACGACCATGATTATAACAACCACAACTATGATTATAACACACACCACCATGATTATAATAACCACGACCATGATTACAACAACCACGACCATGATTATAACAACCACGACTATGATTATAGCAACCACGACCATGATTATAACAACCACGACCATGATTATAACAACCACGACCATGATTACAACAACCACGACCATGATTATCAGAACAACGACCATGATTATGACAACCACGACCAAGATTATAACAACCACGATCATGAATATAACAACCACGACCATGATTTTAAAACCACGACCATGATTATAACAACATGATCATAAGCACGACCATGATTATAACAACCACGACTATGAGTTAATAAACCACGACCATGATTATAACAACCACGACCACGATTATAACAACCACGACTATGATTTTAACAACCACGACTATGATTATAACAACCACGACCATGATTATAACAAACACAACCATGATTATATCAACCAAGACTATGATTATAACAAGCACGACTATGATTATAACCACCACGACTATCATTATTACAACCACGACCATGATTATAACACCCACGACTATGATTATAACAACCACAACTATGATTATAACACTCACGACCATGATTATAACAACCTCGACTAAGATTATAACTCTCACGACCATGATTATAACAACCACGACTATGATTATAACAACCAAGTCAATGATTATAACACCCTCGACCATGATTATAACAACCACGACTATGATTATAACACTGACGACCATGTTTATAATAACCACGACGATGATTATAACACCCACGACCATGATTATAAGAACTAAGACCATTATCATAACCACGACCATGATTATAACAACCAGGACTATGATTGTAACAACGACGACCATGATTATAACAACCACGACCATGATTATAACAACCACGACCATGATTATAACAACCACGACTATGATTATAACAGCCAAGACTATGATTATAACAACCACGACTATGATTATAATAACCACAACAATGATTATAACAACTAAGACCATGATCATAACCACGACCATGATTATAACAACCAGGACTATGATTGTAACAACCACGACCATGATTATAACAACCACGACCATGATTGTAACAATCACGACCTGGATTATAACAACGACGACCATGATTATAACAACCACGGCCATATTTATAACAACCACGACCATGATTATAACAACCACGACTATGATTATAACAACCACGACCATGACTATAACAACCACGATCATGAATATAACAACCACGGCAATTATTATAAAAACCACGACCATGATTATAAAAATCACAACTATGATTATAACTACCACAACTGTGATTATAACAACCACGACCATGATTATAACAACCACGACCATGATTTTAACATCCACGACTATGATTATAATAACCACAACTATGATTATAACAACTATGACCATGATCATAACCACGACCATGATTATAACAACCACGACTATGATTGTAACAACCACGACCATGATTATATCAACGACGACCATGATTATAACAACCACGGCCATAATTATAACAACCACGACCATGATTATAACAACCACGACTATGATTATAACAACCACGACCATGACTATAACTACCACGATCATGAATATAACAACCACGACAATTATTATAAAAACCACGACCATGATTATAACAACCACGACCATGATTATAACAACCACGACCATGATTATAACAACCACGACCATGATTATAACAACCACGACTATGATTATAACAACCACGACCATGATTATAACAACCACGACCAAGATTATAACAACCACGGCTATGATCATAACCACGACAATGATCATAACAACCACGAATGTGATTTTAACAACCACGACGATGATTATAACTTCAACAACCACGATTACAACAACTACGACCATGATCATAACCACGACCATGATTATAACAACCACGACTATGATTATAAAAACCACGACTATGAATATAACAACCACGACCATGATTATAACTACCACGACCATGATTATAACAACCAAGACTATGATTATAACAACCACGACTATGATTATAACACCCACGACCATGATTATAACAACTACGACCATGATCATAACCACGACCATGATTATAACAACCACGACTATGATTATAACAATCACGACCATGATTATAACAACCATGACTCTGATTATATCAACCACGACCATGATTATAACAACCACGACCATGATTATAACAACCACGACTATGATTATAACACTCACGACCAAGATTATAACAACCACGATCATGAATATAACAACCACGACAATTATAACACCCACAACCATGATTACAACACGACCATGATTATAACAACCACGACTATGATTATAACAATCACGACCATGATTATAACAACCACAACTATGATTATTACAACCACAACTATGATTATAACACCCACGACTATGATTATAATAACCACGACCATGATTACAACAACCACGACCATGATTATAACAACCACGACCATGATTATAACAATCACGACCATGATTATAACAACCACGACTATGATTATAATAACTACTACCATGATTATAACAACCACGACCATGATTATAACAACCACGACTATGATCATAACCACGACAATGATCGTAACAACCACGACTATGTTTATAACAACCACGACAATGATTATAACACCCACAACCATGAATACAACAACTACGTCCATGATCATAACCACGACCAGGATTATAAGAGCCACGAACATGATTATAACAAACACGACCATGATTATAACAACCAAGACCACGATTATAAAAACCACGACTATGATTATAACAACCACGACTATGATTATAACAACCACGACCATGATTATAACTACCACGACCATGATTATAACAACCAAGACTATGATTATAACAACCACGACTATGATTATAACACCCACGACCATGCTTATAACAACTACGATCATGATCATAACCCCGACCATGATTATAACAACCACGACCATGATTATAACAACCACGACTATGATTATAACAACGACGACCATAATTATAACAACCACGACTATGATTATAACAACGACGACCATGATTATAACAACCACGACCATGATTGTAACAACCAAGACCATGATTATAATACCCTCGACCATGATTATAACAACCACGACTATGATTATAACACTCACGACCATGATTATAACAACCACGACTATGATTATATCAACCACGACCATGATTATAACAACCACGACTATGATTATAGCAACCACGACCATGATTATAACACCTACGACCATGATTATAAAACCGACGACCATGATTATAACAATCACGACTATGATTATAACTCCCACGACCATGATTATAACAACCATGACTATGATTATAACAACCTCGACCATGATTATTACAACCACGACTATGATTATAATAACCACGACCATGATTATAACAACCACGACTATGAGTATAACAACCACGACTATGATCATAACCACGCAAATGATCATAACAACCACGACTATGATTATAACAACCACGACGATGATTATAACACCCACAACCACGATTACAACAACTACGACCATGATCATAACCACGACCATGATTATAACAACCACGACTATGATTATAACAATCACGACCATGATTATAACAACCATGACTCTGATTATATCAACCACGACCATGATTATAACAACCACGACCATGATTATAACAACCACGACTATGATTATAACACTCACGACCAAGATTATAACAACCACGATCATGAATATAACAACCACGACAATTATAACACCCACAACCATGATTACAACAACTACGGCCATGATTATAACCACGACCATTATTATAACAACCACGACCATGATTATAACAACCACGACTATGATTATAACAATCACGACCATGATTATAACAACCACAACTATGATTATTACAACACCACGACCACGATTATAACAACCACGATTATGATTATAACAACCACGACTATGACTATAACAACCACGACCATGATTATAACAACCACAACCATGA